>NC_060286.1:23592710-23745046 GCF_021613505.1 Equus quagga
AAATATGGCACAATAAAATTAGGATAATTCCATGAGGCTTTAGAAAAGAGATTATTTACAAGAGAGTGGGCAGAATATTTTAAAAAACACAAGACAATGCAGTATCCCAAGACAAGTACTCCCCCTAGGCTCAAAGAATCTAGAAGAGAGAGTAATTATCAGACCTAGAAGGTAAAAGTTGTGTGAAAAGGGCAACTTTGAGAGGAACTGTGACTTTTACTGAAAGGAGGCAGCAAGCCTGAGGCAATTTCAGGGAGGTATCCAGGTGGTTTAATATCTTGGCTCCATTCTTTTCCCTTCCTCCCATCTTTTGCAAGGGGTGTTTGTTGACCAAACCAAACCAAAAGCCAGAGGGCTAGAGAGTTCTTTGATATAATCCAGTCATTGTCTAGGGCAGAGTGAACAGTAAAGAAGAGTGAACAGAGAATCTGAAAGAGCAAGCAGAAAATATCCAGCAAAAATCATCATGGGTTTATGCAGTTGTTGGTGTGAACTTGAAATCCTTTCTTGGGAGTATATTTTCATAAAGGGGCGAAATATTGCCAGAATTAGGCACCTTAAAATGGGGAAAGTAGAGTGAATGGAAAGTAGAAGAAAAGGAGAATTTGTTTAAACTTTTCCCATCTCACAGTTTGCTTGAGAATGGCCCTTCCCAGAATATGCTAACCACTCAGTGAGTATCCAATAAGTAATTGCTAAGTTTAGTTTATCTGAACTAACAAGGAAAATCCAATCTATGAATATAGTATTGGTCTCTTGGCACCAATGGTATAAGGAGTCTTCACATAACTCTTTGTGTTTTGCCAGTGAAAATGGTATTAAGGATACAGCAAAATATTATCCCGTGCTGTATTGTTAGCTTCCTTCCATAGCGTAATTTTCCTATTTCCTGACCTACTTTGAGGCAAGAGTTATAAGAAGATTAATATTTCTCTCTTGACACATGGTTCTGTTTATTAAAGAGGGATGCTTGAGTGGCAAAGCTGTGTTCTGTAGCAAAGGAGAAGGAAGCTTCCATCAGTAGACCTTCTGACTGGCAATCATTATTCTGAGACTGATCTCAGCAAAGACTAACAGATGCAAATTGAATTGCTTCTGGAATGTATTCTTCTTCTGCTTTTAGTCCTCAGCTAGATTTGAAAAGACAATTGAGGCGAGTTAATTTGGCAAAAAAGATTGTGAAAGCATAAAGGGTGCTAATCTTAAAGAAAAAAAAAGAAAAGACCTTGGTTCAAATCCTGACTATGCTGTGTTACCCTAGGCTAGTGCTGATAAAATGAAGACAATCTTGCCTACATCAAAAGGCTGTTGCCAGAATTAGGGGAGTCACAGTCCCATCGAAGGAGTTGTCTTTCCTAGCTCTGGGTTGCAGCCAATACAGGCCGCATGACTAGGTTCAAGAGCAGAAGCCAAAAGAATATAATGGAATCTAGGTACAAACATCAGACTGAATACTTTCTATGAACAGGTTGCCCCTGGCCTGTCTCAGATGCTAACACAGGGCTATATTAATCACCAGTTAGCCTGTCTTACTTTATTTGGGGTGCTATAATAGAATATCATAGATCGCATGGCTTATAAATAACAAATATTTATTTCTCACATTTCTGGAGTCAAAGTCCAAGATCCAGGAGCCATCAGATTTGGCGCCTGATGAGGGCCCTCTTCCTGGTTCCTGGTTCCTAGATGGCTGTCTTATCACTGTAACCTCACATTGCAGAAGAGGTGAGGGATCTCTCTGGAGTCTCTTTTACAAGTCTACTAATCCCATTCATGAGGGTTCAACTTCATGACCTAACCACCTTCCAAAGGTTTCACCTCCCAACACCATCACACTGGGCATTAGGCTTCAACATACGAATTTGGGGTGGACGCAGACACTTAGCTTATAGCAGTACCTTTTATTCAGGTTTGGCCACAAGTCAGAATTATGGCTCCAGTCCCCCCTGAAATAAGCTTAGGGTTGCAACAGACCAGCTGAGATTAATTCTGTACCTTCACAATCTAATCTCTGAACCTTGGCTAAACTTTAAATTTCTCATCATGATTCTTACCAAGCAAACATGGTAAACCCATAATAATTGAATAGATGTCATTTGAATGCTGTTGAATGAGATGTTTAATGAGAAATTTGGCAAGTGTTTGGGTTCATTACTTCCTACGATGTGCTTCGAGTCATCTTTGGTTGGTTGTCCCATTTTTTTCAGAGTGAGTCATTTATTTGACAGTGATAGGGTGGCGAATGAAACAGAGGTGACAGTTAAGAAGGTTGTCCATAAATTCTTCATCCTCATTTGAGGGATGATATGAAATTATTGTCAGGAACCGTAGGAAGTGGTGGCCAGCATGTTGTTGATCATAAGCAAAGGCCTATCACTCTTGCCACAGAACTCTGATGTGGACTTTTGAGTACACTGAGCCATTTTGGGAAGGAGTCTAGTGTAATTCAGTTTTTCCTCCAAAATGATTCTGTGAAGTCAATTGAGTTCTTAAGAATTGTGTATGTGAGTGTATTTGTGGATGTATGTGTGTGTGTATTTGTGTGTGTGTGTGTTTGTGTATTTACCCCTTCTAATAGAAAGACAGGTTCTTATCAACCTGGCCTTTCCCATATACATTTGTAGAATCTTTTCAATATAAGAAATAATTCCAGAAATTAATTTGAATGAATATTTCACCCAAGGAAAGACATTATGCAAAGCTGTGGCTCTTCACAGTTATCCCACCATAAAGAGAGAATGCAGAGATGAGGAAATGGCTGTTCATTTCAATGCTTTCTGTGTAAATTATTAGGGCTCTTTCGTCAGATTTCTGTTCATCGTAATTTGCCATCAATTGTAAAGCATACCCCTGGTAAAATTGAAAGTTTTTGGGGAGAGGGGTAGATAACTGCATCTTTTTGCGTGTGTGTGAGGAAGATTGGCTCTGAGCTAACATCTGTTGCCAATCTTCCTCTTTTTGCCTGAGGGAGATTGTCACTGAGCTAACATCTGTGCCAATCCTCCTCTATTTTATGTGAGATGTTGTCACAGGGTGGCTTGATGAGTGGTGCTAGGTCTGCACCCAGAATCTGAACCTGCGAAACCTGGGCTGCATGAACCTAACTACTCCACCAGTGGGCCGGCCCTAATAACTGCTTATTTTTATTAATAAAGATGTTAAAGTGCACCCTGTTTCATGAAACAGCAATGAGAGAAAAATATAAGCTCTAAATTTGTGCTAATGTATTATTCTTCAACAGTAGATTGCATTGTCACTGAGAACCTAGTAGCTGGGACCTTGGTGTCATGTAGCATTTTGTACCAACACGCATCTCAAATGTTCCAAGAGATGAGTCAGTGGCAAGAAAAAATGGTTTATGTCCATTGTAAAGTATTAGAAGAGACTCAGAATTCAGTAACTGCTTTCCATTCCTGAGAGTGCCCAAATATTTTAAACTCGTGAGTCAATGCTACCAAATGTCTTTTTCTAGTAGGTGATGAAGAGGCTCGGCAGTGGTGGCCTTTGTGGAAGTGCAGCACGGCAGAAATTGAGTAGCCCCAGGAAGGTTTGAAGCCATTACTTTGTTTTTGGAATTGATGCCCCATGGAATGCGCATATTTTATCCTGAATGTGATAAATACCACAGTACTTACGTAGTAACCTAAGAAAATGACGGTGGAACTTTCTAAGTTCATCTCTTTTCCCCTTTGCTTCACCTAGATACTTGGAGTGTTGAAACAGTGTAGGAGTTCTTGAAGTTTTCTATAAGTTTGTGATGTTGATCTTAGAGCATAATTGAAATACAGTATCACTCTTGGAAGCCTAGGAATCAGAATTCTGATTGAGTGCTGGAGAACTGCAGTAGCATTAGGATTGCTGAACTGAAGCTGCTGAAATCAGTGTTCTCTTTAATGGGTGACATATGTTTACCTGTCTGTAGTAGTATCCACACTGAAAATAAGGCATCGATAGCTTGGGAAAAATAAAATTCTGGTAAGGTTTTCTATCTGGTAGGATAGGAAGGAGCTAGAGGAGGTGAACATGGAATGCAGGCTCTAGCCATAGTACACGTCATGGTCAACTCGGGCTGTCATAACAAAGCACCATTGACTGGGAGGCTTAAACAACAGACATTTATTTTCTCACAGTTTTGGAGGCAAGAAGTCTAAGATCAAGGTGCCAGCATGGTCGGGTGCTGGTGAGAGCCTTCTTCCTGGTTTGCAGGTAGGCACCTTCTAGCTGTGTCTGTCCAAGGCAGAGAGAGAGAGTGCTCTGGTCTCTTCCTCTTCTTATAATACCTTAATCCCATCATGGGGGCCTGACCCTCATGACCACATCCAAACATAATTACCTCCCAAAGGCCCCATCTCCAAATACTATCACTTTGGGGATTAGGGCTTCAACATATGAATTTTGGGGGGACACAAACATCCAGTACATAACAGCATCCTATCTGAAGTAACACCTGAATTGACGTGTAAAGGACAAGTAAGTAAAGTATGAGGAGGGGATAGGAAGAAGAGTATTCTAGGAAAATGAGTCAACTAAGAAATAACGTGATACAAGGGTGTGTATTGGTGGCTGGAGAAAGGAGAGGAAGAGGAGAAACAGATGTGTATGAAAACTTCCTGTGCTACTTGTTCATGCATATACACTCCCACCAGCTCCTCCAGTTTTGTCTCTTTCAGTAAGGGGCAGCGGGGGGGTGGGTTGTGAGTTGGAAATAGCTCTTCTGGAGGGCATTTGCTGTTTTTTCCTGCCAAGCATCTATTCATATTTCTTCTTATAATAGCACTCTGACTTCCCTTTGAGAAACCAGCATTCATCCACTCTGGTTTATGCCATTAGAGCTGCCCCATCCTTGTCTTTTGGAAGGCCTATGAACCAGTCCTTCCCTGGAAGACATCACATTTCCTAGCACATGACGCAAATCAGGCCAATGAAAATCAATCTCAAGATTTGGGCTGAAGCTACTGGGAAAAAGGGACTTGCTTTTATTGATAGTGCTTAACTGGAAACTTATAAGGCTGAGAGCTTCTGTTGTCCATCTTTATACTACAGAGGGAGAGCTTGCCTGAGAATTAAACATACACAGAGGAAAGAATTCCCAGAGATTTGAGATAAACATGTTTCAGACAAGCTGTTTGAGGTTTCAGATCCAGCTACTCCAACCAGTCCTCTCAGACTCTTGCATGAACAAATGAATCCCTCTTTTCTTTTAAGGGAAGTTGAGCTGAGTTTCTGTTACTTGGACCTCAGAGAAGCCTATGTAATATAGCTCCCTAGGGGATTCAGATACTTCCTCCTGCACTTAAACACTGTTGCTCCTAAGAGTTTATAGGAAGTCATTGCACTAGGGATCAAGAAACCTGGATTCTGGGCCTGACTCAGCTATCCCCCATCTGCAAGACGTTTGGCAAGTCAGTTAACTTCCAGATACTTCAGTGTCCTCCTCTACAAAAAATGAGACTAACCAAATATTCAGCGTCTATTTCAAACGGTTGTTACGCGGCTCTAAATAGGGTGATAAATAAGAAAGCACTTAGCAAATTGAAAAATTGTAGTCTGATAATGCGAGTCATTATCATTGCCATTATTAGCAGGTAGGGAGATGCATAAAGATTCTTCAAGTGGTCAAGGGACCTTAATGGTCAGAATGTGACAATGTGTATACTTGTGCCTGGACTGGATTAATGATTTACTTGTGAGTACCTTCCTTGTGGTCATAGCCAAAAAAAAAAAAGTTTTCACACTTCCCGTGAATTCTGGCCAAGTTTTTTTTTTCTAATCCAATTTTTGGGAGCAAAGAGCAGAAGAAAGCTGGGAAACTGTCCACAGCCCCTGGTGCACGTGATCTCCCCTTATCATTTTTATTTCCACCCTGTGATTCTGCTGTTCAGGTCACAGATCTATTTGCTTAAATGTCCTACGATGTCGAGTCCTACTAATTCCCCTTAAAACAAGATTGATTTTATTACCTAGAAGCTATTTGAGAAAGCAACAGATTAAACAAGCTCTTCTATGTATTTCACTGGATATTTTTGGATTTCTTATAAAGGTATTCACTTACTTCAGCGGTGTCTGTCATCTCCCGGGTCATAAATATATGGCCTTGATACAGATAGGGAAAAGAAAGAGGAGCTCTTTCCATTTTCAAAATCCTTCCCTTTGTGAAGAATCCACTTGGACAGGGACACACAGAAAATATTAAATCAAGAACAGCCAAATTATCCTAAACGGACCACTGTTCAAAGTTTTCATGAAGGCTTTGGTGGTTCTTTCCTGAGACACTGTTCTCTTTTATGTACATAAAACTGAGTATTGGGAGGCTTGGGTTTCCTTATTAAGTCAAGAGTGTGTCAAATTTAGCTCCCAGGGGACTAGAATAAACTTATTTTCTTTCTTTTTCCTCAACCAAATTCCATAGTTCTTCCCCTCCCAGATTTCTCTGTTTGCCTGAGGAAGTGACTTTTCGCCCACACTCTCCACTTCCCAAAGAGGTAACTATTTTTTTTTTTTTAATATTAGCTGACACCCACTGCTGTAAGGGAGACAGAAAGCAAGAGCATGGAGAGAGCAGCCAGGCACTGCAAAGGCCATGATGAAGACAGTCAAAAATATGACTGGGCTGGAACTGTGCAAACAGTGGGTCACCACTGCTCTCAAGATGGGGAACATTAGATTCCCAAGGGAGTATTTGGTGACTGCAAAAGTCAATCCTGGAGTTCATGATTCTTGGCCCAATTGCAGCATTCCCCTTCAAAGTCTTCTTATTTTTAGACTGCACCTTACCGAGTGGCCTAAAAGGGTCTACCTTGTTTCTTTTCCAGAGAGGGAGGAGTGGATTTTACTATTCAAAGTCTGTATGTGCCCCTGGTACAAGAAGATGCCAGCCTCTTACTTAGGATTTAGTCTCTTCCACATACACACACCCCAATAGTGGTGATAGATAATCACTGAGCCACTTTCCTTGGAAACTAACTTTGTGTTTGTGAAAATAAAGGAAACAGGCCATGAGTGTCTTCTACACACGGCACAGCTACTTTTCCTACCGAGTTGCTTTGATATATTTATCAAAGACCTATGAACTGTGAAGGGACATCTCCAGCAGAGTCCTGCTCCACCCTCACCCAGCATGTAGATTCATTTAATCTCTCTAGAGTTCCAATTTGGGTTTTTGGGTTTTTTTCCCAACCTTAACCTCCCAGTGACAAAGAACAAACTTCTCAAGAAGTAAGTCACTAAATCATTCACCCTTGACTTCAATGTCCATTCCCAAATGAGGGACATAAAATGTGAAGTTCAAGCCAAATTAAAGCTAAAGGCAAAGGTCAAGTTCACTCAGCTGCCTCCTGTCAGGGAGACTAATTCTAAACCAATTGACCTGCCTGATGGAGTAGGTGTCAATATTAGTCACTCTGAAAAGTTTAGTCCATACTAAACTTTTGGAAAACCAAATGGCCAACTTATCCACCTGGAAAGTGGGATTCAGGGTGTCGAAATTATATATACAAACTACAGCAGCCTACAAACACAACCAAAATCAAAAGCAGCAGGCAGCCAATGAATATGAACAATTTTGCTGTGAATTTAAAAACACATTTCTTACTACTCATGCTCCTTTTTTTTTTTTTTTTTTTTGATTTTACAGCTTTTAAGAACCAGCTCTTTAAGAGGGTTGATTTATCACTCTCTTAGGTAAAAATCCCATAAGCTTAAATTTGTTTAAAAAGCAAAAAAAGGGTCTTACAGTTTCCAGTAAGAAAAGAGGGACAGACTCCAGCATGTGAAAAGCTAGTGGGAGGGTTTGGCTGGTGTGGTCCTGTTCCCTTTGCAGGTGGCAGGTGGAGTCCTTGGGCCTCCCTCTTTGCTTGTGCCTGGGAACATAAAGTTGTTCCCAACAGTGGAGACAGGCACCATTCTCCCCAAAGCCCTTGGGGGATTCACCTTACATAGACAATCACTCAGGAGGCTGGTGGGCTGGAAGATTCTAGGGTCCCATGGAGGAAATTGGTCACACAAGTGACTAGTAATTGGAAGAATTGTTTGAAATCTCTTTTTCCTTTTTCTCAGATTCAAGGATTGAGGCTCAGTAGTGAATCCCACCCAGGCTCACATAGCTCTTGTTCCAGTGTCTCAGGGGTCACCTGCATTTTGTGACTGTGCACACAGGACCGGAGATGGGTCTAGCGCACTCAGAAGAAGCCTGTCCTGTTGCTATTTTAACCGTGCCACAGCTGTGCAATAGAGGAAGAGAAAAAGAGTGAGAAGGTCATTCAGGGAGTTTTGCCAATAATTAATTAGATTAATCTATTAACATGTATATTTTCCTCTCCCAGATCAGTCAAGATACCAGTGTAGGGACATTGAGGATGGTATCTGCAGAAAACAGTGGATGTTTTTAATTATGGGGAAACGTGTTGGCCAACAAGGAGAAGTCCCTGTGCTACCATGAGAGAACAGCTCCCTTGTCGCAGACCAGGCAGGCAGCAGCTGCTAGCACTGGGGCTTATGTAAGGCACTGCTCTCAGCCCTGGGGCCCCGGTGCCCAGTTTCCAGCCAGGATCCAAGGGGTCAGCGTGCCAGGTGAATGAAATCCTGCCTTTGTTTGACTGCCCCAGAGTCTCTTGCTCTGGGACGTTCCGTGCAACAGAAACCCAGACACACTCATTATACAGAAGCCCGGGAGGGGAAGAGGAAAGAGGCTTCTAGGTGCCAAAGGCAGGGGCAAAAACTGGATAGGCAAGAACTTTCTTCCAGCCAAGTCAGCAGAGTGTCCCAAAGTCTCAGAGATTCCACAGTCTATGAGGATGGGAGAGAGCATTCTATAAAAGCAATCCAATTACTATAACACAGCACACACATCAAAAATAGTGCTGTTTTTAAACACAAAGTTATGCACAGAGGATTTTTAAAAAGGGATTTTAAAACATACTTTAAGTTTTTAATTGTATGTGTTAACTAGATTGAATGCTGTTTGGTCCCTACTAAATAGATACAGACTATGCGACAATATAATGACGTCTTTGATCCATCAAATTAATGAAAAGACATAATTAAATTTTTAAGTGATGTCATGTAAATTGTACAATTACTTTTGTTATAAAAATAGTACAGAAACAGAAAACATTACTTACAATTTCAATCATCTAGCCCAATCACCATTATATACAGAACAATTTTAAAAGTTTTGATTGGGGTTAAGCTTTTCACATTTGAATTAATTCTGTTCTCAGTCTTAACTCTCAAGAAGGCAACAACAGAAAAAGATGCTTTACTGGGTATTTGCAAACAATCACACAAATATAAATACAAGAGGAGGCACAGTGAAATTTTAATCCAGAAAAATAGCAGATATTTATTGAAGTTCTACTGCGTGCATGACACTGTACTATTATTACTACCCATCAAATAATCCGTGCCTCCTGTCTTCAAATATAAAATAAACAATATGGTAAATTCATATTTACAAGACGTCCCTGTTTTAGTTGTTTTTTGTTATGTGGTGGAATGCCTGAAGATGGACATCCTCACATCAAGGTTGTAGTTTCACAGGATGTGGTGGGGCTTTAACGTGAGATGTCAAAGAATAATTAGCCTCAAATGTCAGGCAGGCAGTCAATAATATTTACCAAGTATTCACCCCGTGCGCAGCAGGGGCTTGTAAGTAAGCTGGTTAACAAGCCGTTTCTGACCATCTACTCAGTATGCAGTAGCCTAAGTGCTGTGCGGAATAAAAGAGAAGAACACTGAAAGTCCATGCTTGGAAGGATTTTCTTCTGAACACAAAATTCACACATGGGAATTGACTTAGGGACACTTACAAAGAAACATGGGAAATTGGCATACTTCAAACTGATTTCAGAAAATACAGACAGAATACATAATGAAAAAGCCATCAAGGTTGGGCGGGGTTTGTCCCCATCTCTCAGAGAGAAAGGAGAGGTGTAGGGACTTGCTCATTTCATTGGGAAGTCATATGCTTCACTTTGTATTTTATTTCTGTATTTCAAAGGTTTTTTTTTTAATTACAAAGCTAAAATTTGATCTGAGAGCACTATTCTTTGACACGCTGTTGGAGACTAGGCTCTGCATAAACACCTAGAGAGAAATCTTGAGTCACTCAGCTCTGCCATCAAGGGATTGTCACTCCCAGGCAGTTCCAGAGCAACTCTTTAGGAGGCCTGACTAGCCACGATGGGTGACACGGAAAAGAATGACGAGATTGGAAAGTGATAAAAAGACTTTTTTTCTTCTGAGATAGCTGCAGTTTTAAAGTAAATTACAAATTTGCTGGTGGTTTTGCCTTTAATTTAATTCTACAAATATATATTAAATTGGTACTGTGGGCTCTGGAGGAGATGGTCTGTGATCCATCACAGCTCTGTGAGTTGCAAGCATCTCTGTTAAGCAATACTGAGAGCATCATAGAGGCAGGAGTCCATGGTACCTAAGGTCCTCCTGGAGCCACCTGCAGAGGAGCTCTCCCTATCCTTGTAAAACAAGAGAGCGAGATAGAGCCATTCCCAGATTGCTGAGAGGAGAGACCAGACAGGGGCAGGAGGGATTGCTGGAGGCCAAGGGTAAGAACAGACTGACTGTGATGACTGCCAAGGGGAGGCCATGGAGTCACATTACTCAATGAAGGCTTTGCAGCCTAGTGGTTAGTAAGACACCACCACCAGCGAGGTCACCGGCCCTGGAGCTTTGCAACCAAATGTCAGAGTCCTTATAATAGAGGTGCTCAACAGGTTTTTGCTTGCTTGTTTGTTTTTTACAAGACACACACTAAAATAATATACTTCTATGAATATATTCATGGTATACACATTCCAACTGTAACTGCACTTCTTTCTAAAGAATATTCCAAAAAATGAGAGAGAATTATTTTACTATAGGAATATCCCTGAATCTGCTCCAATCTAAAATTTTTATTTAACTAAAATTTTAATTGAAATTAGTTTTCAGAGACCTATATCAAACTACACTATTATACATAAGGTTACTTATAAAGATTTTTTCATAGTATATAAAATATGATACAGTTGTTAAATTATTCCATATTTTTAAAGTAGGTAGTCAATTGCATAGAAAAAAAAACACCTTTATATACTAAAATTCAGTTATGTAAAAATAAACTTGGTAGGGGCTGACCCCGTGGCCGAGTGGTTAAGTTCGCACGCTCTGCTGCAGGTGGCCCAGTGTTTCATTGGTTCAAATCCTGGGCGCGGACATGGCACTGCTCATCAAACCACGCTGAGGCAGCATCCCACATGCCACAACTAGAAGGACCCACAACGAAGAATATACAACTATGTACCAGGGGGCTTTGGGGAGAAAAAGGAAAAAATAAATAAATAAAACCTTTAAAAAAGAAACTTGGCAAAAAAAGGTTAAGAATTTATTTATATTTATTAAAATATCATGAATATTACCTTCATTGTTCTGAAAAGCATAATATTTTTAAACACTAAAGACAAATATTTGTTGAAATCAAAGGATGAGAGAGAAACACTGATAGACTATGTGCATTTTCCTCTTCCTAAACCTCTAAAACATCATATGTACTATCATTTCCAGATTAATTTGTACAATTCCAAAATTTTGATTTCTCTTCTCTACTTTGAAATAATTCCAATAAGAATTGTATTGGTGAACTACAAATTCTGTTTCTTCTTCTCTGATAAGAAACGTGATTCTCTTCTTTGTACATAATTCCATATTCTGTTTTAGACTTCTCCCATTTGTATTTTTAAAAGGGAATTATTTACAATTCTTGGTACTTTATCCATTAGCAATTATAGTTGTTAATAGCTCATAAATAACAGCAGTACACTGAGAACCACTGTTTTCGAGGACTGGGCTCCTCAGTCCTGTCCCGAAGGGCGGAAAGCCAAACAGAAAGGGCAGCCTTGAAAAGCAATGCTAAAGAGAGCTTAGGCTAGCCTATTTCAGGAGCTAGGAAAACACACATGAGCCCAATGCCTGAAAGGGCATCAGGACATATATGGAAATAGCATAGGATTTTCCAATTAGAACAAGAGAAGTGACACCCTTTTAGCAAATTGCTACAATCTTTGGCATGTGTATGCACCCAGAGACAGAAACCAACGTAAGGCAATGGAGTAGTCAACATGATTAAAAGAGAAAGATATATATATGGAACAGAACTGAAATTAGTGTTTTCTAGTTACTTCTAAACCAATATCTAGAGATGTGAACCCAACAGAAGAAGACTAAAACTATAGGGAGAGTTAGCACAGAACAAAGGTTGGTATTGAAAACCTGTTCCTAGAGAGTTCAATAGTTACTTAGTGAAGAAGGATATGTGATTAAATTAAAATCACACATCTATTATTCTCATTACAATTAGTTACATAAGAGTTTACATCAAATGCTACATTTTTAAAAATCCAATATAAGATTTCCTTAACTCACCTAAATTCCTTAACTCACCTAAAGTCCTAATATATAACATTGTAAAAACAGAAACTCTTGAATTTAGGTAAGCCTAACTAATCAATGGGTCATGATGTGGGTGCTTACACACTATCTACATTCATTGAGTTTTTCCTAATGGGTGCATATATTTATTTACTTATTCATTCATTCCACAGAAATTTGAGGGCACTTTCCATGT
This sequence comes from Equus quagga, assembly GCF_021613505.1. Classification (NCBI taxonomy): domain Eukaryota; kingdom Metazoa; phylum Chordata; class Mammalia; order Perissodactyla; family Equidae; genus Equus; species Equus quagga. The sequence continues at coordinate 23,605,333 of NC_060286.1, forward strand.
TCAAGACACTGTTCTAGATTCTAGGGATGTGGCAGTGAACAAGGCAGGTAAGTTGTATCCTTATCTGAGACACAAATAAGAGCGTTCCTCTATGTGGTTTTGCCAAGCTATGCTGCACTTGCTTCATCTTGCAGCCTCCAACAGCCTCCTTGAATTGCAGCGATCTTAAAAACACATCCCCATGTGTTAAATTAGATTTCCAACACAGACTTCAAGCCAGAGTGCAGTGTTTTTCTCTTTATATCATAGTTTTGAGAAGAGAGCTACATTGGAGGTGTGAACAAAGATTTTCTACCCTCCATGAACAGGGAGTTACCCAACACCCAAGAAATAATTAGGCTGATTATTTCCTTCTGCTCTGGCAGTATAATTTTTTTTGTGACCTCATTGTGAAAACTAGGAATCCAGAAGAAGTGGAGGAATGCTTATTAGACATTCCCAAGCCAATGTCCTGAATGTCCTTGATTTGTTTTTATTGAGTTTTAAACTCAAATCAACAAAGGCAAACATGCAAGGAAGAAATGTCAAAAAGAAAAAAATTTTGGCTGATAAAATACACCAGATTTTTATAATAAAATAGTTTTCCACTTATTAATCTATCCACCATTTCCCTAAATGAAATATTCCCATCATTGCATGATAGTCCAGATTCTGCTCTAAATTGTGGACAAGTGACCTTTCAAGAAATAAATCTTAGTAACACATAATTTGGGCAGCATTTGCCTCAACACACAATTGAGATGGGAATTGTCTTCATGTTTTTTGTTTTCTTTGGCAATTCAATTTCTTCATTTTTCCATAGGCCTCAAACAGAGCAACATAAAAGTTAATTGAGTATTTACAATTTTTGTTTGTATAACATATGTGTGTTGAGTATGGTTCTAGAGTGATATAAGAGCAAATCCATAGGAATCAAAAGTGCTGGGTATTGAAATACATATTTTAGAATTGCTATTGAGCCATAAGAAGTAATTCCTTGCAGACATTGTATAAGAAACAACTTTGTGACACACATAACCTAAAACCCATTAAGCCAATGGAAGTTAAGCCAATGGAAGATGGAACACTTTTTCCTGGTATCATCTCAATAAACAATTGATCATTAACAACTTGAGTTGTTCTAATTTTTGTACTACTTATCAGACATGTCAATAATGTATATTAAAGTGTCCTTGGGCTGAAATCCAACCTTCTTCTCTCATAACCAGATTATCTTCTCTCCCTATTACCAAACTAGGGTCAGAAAATTCAGGATTGGCTTTCCCCCACATTCCCACACCACACCCCTGTCTGTGAAAGAATTATGTGATTGATTAGAGATGTGCAAGCTATAACTTTTTGAAAATATTCTCAACATTGTCTTCTAGGCAGCTATGACAAATCCGTTGGAGTGGCCATAGAGATGAAATCCTTTTGACATCAAACAAACAACAAACCAAATTGAGATGATGATTTTAATGAATGAGGTTAGTGAGTTCTTCTGCCAGGAACACATTCAGATAATTATGAAGTTCAATTAGTTATTTGTGGAACATTTAAGGTATCCTTAGCACTTTGCTAGAAAACGCAAGAAATTTTTTTAAAAAGTGTATGTCATAGTGTAAGTCAAGAGTCTTGCAACCTAGATGAGGAGGCAAGATTAACAGGTAAAAATAAAACATAAGTTATCCATTGCCTAGGTACAGAAAAGAGCTAAAAAAAATTTAAACAGACTGAAATCGGCAAGGTCTGGACTTATGAGTATAATTTTAATGGATGAAACTTGAAATGGAATTCAAGTTGAATAAGTTTTAACTAGAAAAAGGGGAGTTAGAAGAGCAATCCAAGCGAGGGGGAAAAATATACTAAAAAGCAAGGACATAAGACTAAGATGGAATTGTCATAAGAAAACAAAAAGACTAGAATTCTTAGGAAGAGGAAATATGACAGGAAATCAAACAGAAAGTGGAAATTAAGATAGAATGGGTCTAAAAATGCAGGACCAGAAACCCAGACAGGTGTATTTAAGAGTTGATACAAGAAGCAAGGAGCCCCTGAAAAATGTTTTCCATTTCAAATCAACTCAGTAAGTTTTTATAGGTGAGTAAGTTTTATAGTTTTAAAAGTTTTTATAGGTGTATGATTTGGAATCCCGGCTTCCCAGTTTATTAGCTCAAACATTAACCTCTGTGCCTCAATTTCATTATCTGTAAAACAAAGATCATGTTATAACCACAGGGTGGACTGGAAGAAAAAATGAGTTAAATATATTTGTAAACTTCTTAGAACCATGCCAGACACATTGTAGGCACCATATGGATGTGTTAAATAAATGGAAAGGACCACATGGTTTACAGAAACAAGAATAGATCTGAGATGTACATGGCAGAGTCTCGCTTTTGGTCCGTCATCTTTTCTTTGTTTTTTTTTCTTCACTGCTTGGAAGTAGTGTTGGGGAAGTGTCCTCTAGCTGGGAGTGTGTGATTCCTAGGTATGAGGACATAAATCAGGCCCCCATAGGCAATTGGGAGGGCTGAGGAATGGAACACACCCTTACAGGGGTTTCAAAGGACACTTTATTTTATGCTCCTGAAGATGAAGGGGAGCCTTAAGCAAACAACCAACCAAAATAACCTTGGATTTCGCTGAACGTGGGGATGAATTTTCATGTGTGTTCTCTCTATTTCACACTCTCCGGGAGATACCACCACACCAACCACAGAGGTCCTGGAGGTCAAAAAATCCCTATTTTTATACAGAATCTTACAATTTAGAAAGTACGTTTGCATAAATTGGCTCAGGATCATCCCCACAACCCTGAGAGGTAAAGTGGGAGGGATTCTCTTCCCATTTTACCGATAAAAACACTGAAATTCAAGTCACAGGTAAGGGATCAGGTCCGCCATCTCCTACTCATATATTTTACCATTCCATCCTTTAGATCTAGTTTTCTCAATGTTTTAAATATGTCTTCTACTTTCTGTCACTTGCAAAAAAAATTATCTTGGGGACAGCAATATGATACCCTCTTATTTTGTCATCCACCTGCAAGAAGTGGTTTAACCTTGCTGTATTGCTCATATTTCCATTTTGGCAGCTTCCACTTGAAAGCTGCTTCAGAAGCCTTCACCGAATGTCTGAAGCAAATGGATCTGCGCAGGCATAGTAAGTGGGTAAATTTTGTGACTAACTTCAGAAAACTAGTCTGGGTCAAGTGAGGACCAGATCTCTATAAGCTGAAGACAGGGCAGTGTAGTGACAGAAGCATGGGTTTCAGCTTCAGAGAGATGTGAGTTTGAATCCAGTCGGCAACTCTGACATTTAGATCTTTACTAGTTGTATGACCTTAGTCAAGTTACTTTACCTCTCTGGGCGTTAGTTTTCAAACACTACTTTACGGGGTTATAGAGAGGAATAAATGAGACAAATATATATATATATATATACGTATATAAATGTATACATATATAGTTACAGATACATGGTGTGTACTAAATAAATGACAAGATTGTTTTTTACTCTAAAGCTCATTGTTTGCACAAGCAAAATGAAAGATAGTAGATTGCCATCTGCAGAAGGTCCCTGAGAAAGTCTATTCCAACCTCTCATCTCATGGCTCAGTCACTTGATACCCAGGGTCAGAGTGAAATTGTGGTCAGAATTCAAGTACTCTCTATCCTCCACCGCATTGGAAAGCATCATGGGACCAGAAATGGGTGGGTCCGATGCCCTCTGCCACTTGCTGTGAGATCTTGGGGAACTCCTTACACTCCTCCAAAATTTAAAAAACAAATAAACAAAAAAGGCAGAGAGTGGGGAGTGGAGGAGAATTGTAGTAGTGGGAGATAGTATATACAGCCTATGCCCTGCCTCCTTCACAGGGTTCTACGGAGAAGGAAACGTGAAATGTGATAATGTATGGGAATCTACCATATTAACTTCAAGGGGCCATATAATGCAAGGGATTATTACAGGGTGTTTTGAGTATGTAATCTACTGGCTCTTCATTGTATGTACTTTTTACAAGGCTGTGTTTTCTCTTCAAATTAAATAGAAAACATTCGATTAAATAAAACTTCACCAACAGCTCTCTCAGTGACTTCCCTCCTAGCACATGCTCCATTTTCCTCCTCGTCAGCACTCACCTGCCATTTGTGGAAATGGCAGACTGACCTGCCTGAGGAAATATTCCCTTTGCTCAACTATCAAACTGATTTAAAGCAAACTCTTCCACTACTCTGTATCTTACTGGCTGTTAAAGGGACACTGCAAATACCATCAAAGGGATCCCAATCTCCATCTTCACTTCAAGCTGTAAAAGTCTGGGGCAAAGTACCCAGAAGGGAATGGAGAACTCCATAGCCATCTAGAACCTTTAAAATTTGCTTGATCATGGAAGATCTGATGCAGGGAACATAAACTCACCCTGCCCACATCTGGTGAATTCAATTAGACTCAGACAGGCAGCTTAGAATTTTACCATAGAGAACTGCTCTTTCTGGTAGTCAATTAATTTGAGAATCTCAAATTCGACAGATATTTATTGAGTACCTAATATACACAAAGCACTATGAAAACTACAAAGATATCCTTATTTTTAAGAAGGCTGCAACAAAATATGGTATATAAGACACATACATCACAGACTAGGTTTTGCTAGAATGTAGGATCCTGACAGAGAAATAATGGAAATAAGTTTAGAGTCATACTATAGAAGGCTCAGGATATAGACAGCTACTCTTTTTTGAGTACGCGTTACAGTCATGTGCTGGATAACGACATTTCAGTCAATGACAGACTACATATCCAGTGGTGGCCCCATACAATTAGCACCATATAGCATAGGTGTGTAGTAGGCTATATCATCTAGGTTTGTGTAAGGACACTCTGTGATGTTTGCACATAAACGAAATTGCCTAATGAGGCTTTCTCAGAACATATCCCTGTCGTTAAGCATGACATCAATGCATGACTATACCTAATAACTAGTATCTCAATTAATCTTCCCAAGAGTCCTAGGAAGTAGTTATCAGAACATCCACTTCATAGATGAAGAAATTGGGTTTCAGAGATATGAATTAACTTTCCCCAAATTACCCAGCTAGAAATGGGCTGAGCTGGGATTTGAACCCAAGTTTCTTCGATGCCAATGTTCGTGAAATTTCCACGATGCTTCACTTCCTCCCCAGTGCCTGCCTAAGAAATTTTCGTTAAAGCCTAGGCAATTAGGAGTCATTGAAAATCATTGAGCAGGGGAGTAAATGAAAAGATTTGGGTTTTGAAAGATCAATTTAACATTAATTAGTAAAATGGATTAGAAACAGGGGAGAGTTAATAAGGGAGACAGTTAAAAAGCTATTTTAATTGTCTGGCTAAAGGAAATGAAGGTCTGATCTAGATTGGTGGCAACAGGATGGAAAGGAAGTGAGAGAGACAGGAGACACTGCAAAGTTTAATTTATTAGATGTGGTAAATATCTCGCTGTAGAGGAAACCAAACAAAAGTTAGATGGGTCATGTCTGAAGTGAATATCTGTATGACAGATGCCTTAGAAGAATACACTAATGTTGTGCTTGATCTGCCAATGAGATGAGCTCCTTTGTAACTGCAACATTTGATGATTTTAAGCAGGGCTTAAACAGGGTCTGTTATATTGGCAAAGTGTTGAGATGGATACCAGGGTCATCTCATGGTTCGCCTGAATTCATGGTCCAGCTCTTAAAAAGAGCACTTGGTCTCAAATTTCCATTGACCCCAACTTAGGATATGTGATAAGTGGTTATTTTGTCACAAAAGGGTCTACTTGGTCAGGTGACCAGGGTTCTGGTCTATTATCAGTTGAAGTTTAACCCTTAAACTTATAAGAAAACTTTCAAGCATTTAAAAATACTTAACTTTCTTTTTTTTTTTTTGAAGAAAATAAAGGGGGAGGAGAAGCAAGAAGAGAAGCTGAATTTCACAAGATGCTGTTTTCCAAGACAATGTGCAATTGGAAAGCTTTATAGACAGTCATTTTAGGTGGTACTTAGCTCTTTTTAAATTAATAGGACTTGCTAGCTCCGAGAATCTCTCTGGTCACCTAGGATTTATTCCACATGTTGTTAGCAAGTGGCAATATATAAAAGACAAGATCTAATATTCAAAATGCTTGTAATAGCAATGTCCTTCCTGCCAATTTTAATAGCATTAAAATGATTGCATACGTCTAGTAAATCTGCTGGCTTTCAACAGCTGGAATCAGACCAGAGTCACCTTCTGTCTGCTGCATGAAGCCAGAACTCTGAAGACAGGAAAAAAAAATTAGAGTCCGTATTAACTCTGACCTCCCGATCTTCTATTACCCCCATTAGACTCAGCTCATGAAGCCCAACTTTTCCATTATTCTGAAAAGGGACAGCTGGACAGCAGAACTACAAGGGTATCTAGGGCCCTGTAAAATCACCAAGATGAAATTGCAGACAGGTATGCATGAGGCAGAGGCCCCCTTGAAATGGAAAAGAGATAAGACTTCATCAAAAGTAATATGTACAGAACTGAGAAAAACGTGTAAGGGCTTCCAAGGCACTAGGATGGAAACCAAAATTATCTAGAATGGATTAGAATTGTGGTCATCGAAGAGAAAGGACTAGAATGATAGTGGGACCAAAGTGAGAACAGGAGGAATAGATAAAGAAGAGAAAACCATTCCTCAAGGAAGAGCCTGGTCACATCAGAGCAGGCTCCTTAGCAACCCATCCATGCTAAGTCTGTACTGAAGAAATCAAGGAAAAGCAGAGATCTCATTGGCAGTACAGTGAACTACATTCTGAGGCATCTGGGTACGCATCCTAGTGAAGCTAGTAATTAACTTTAGCAAGTCATTTAAATTCTCTAGTCCTTGGCTCCTCAGCTATAAAAATGATCCCCTTCCAACTCTATGGCTTTTTACACTTAAGACTGAACATGTATAAATTTTTAATATAACCACTAGAAGTTGGAGAATCGAAAGAGCCTTTGAAATCATTGAGTCCAATGTCTATTTCCAAGACCTAATAAGGACAATAAAAAGACAATGGAATTTTGAGATTGTATGATTTTCATTGCTTAATCCTGTGCCTTGAATATTTTCATAAATGTAAATTAATCTAATTAGAAAATTTATAAACATGTATATGTAAATTACCTTTAAAATTTCCTTTAACACAACTTGAGACCTGAATAAAAATTATACATGCATCTAGCTTTAGGAAAAATTGACATGGAAAATCCAAACTTATACAACCAATAAGTTAAAGAGCAATTCCTTTGTAAAGCAATTCACCTTAGCAATCTTTTGTGTGGAAATTTTCCTTTCCTGGAGCATTTAAAATATTTAAAAACTGAATTTTGTAAAGCAAAAACAAATTCCAATAAAAATATTTGTATAAAGCTAATTGTCCCCAATAAAATATATTCAGAAAACTACTCTAGAGTTTAAAATGTTTTGTATCAGGGTCAAGTTCTGAAATTACAAGAAACACATCTGCATTTTGTTATAAATATTTTATGAAAGATCTAATCTCACTGAGAGTAAAAGTCAAATTCCGTACAATGACCTAAAGACCTACAAGATCTTTCTCTCTCCCCTAACCCCACCTGGTACCACGTATGTTCATCTCCTAACTACCTCTCCCCTCTGCCTCACCCCTGTTGTTTATTTCTCTCTAGCCACACTGATCTCACTGTTTCTGTAATGTACCAGGCATGCTCCCACTGTAGAGCCTTTGCACTTGCTGTTCCCTCTAATTAGCGTGCTCTTCCCGCCAGATATCCAGATAAATTGTTCTTTTCCTCTCAGTGAAGTCTTCCCTGGAGAACCTATTTAAAATTGCAAACCACTTTACAGTTTTATTTTCTTTCCTTAGAACCCATCACTATCTAACACACTAGAAATTTTACTTAGGTGTGTCGTTGATTGTAAGCTCCAGGATGTCAGATGCTTTACCTATTTTGCTGTATCCTCAGCACCTTGAGCAGGAGTTGGCATGGAGATGGTAGGTGCCTAATAAATACTTGCTAAATTAATGAATAGTCAAAAAATACGGCATCATGGTCCTTATTTCTTATTCTTAAAAAAGATAAACAGATAGCTAGAATGACATCTCCTCATTTATTTTCCAAACTGTCAACCAGTGCTAGGGCATGGGTGCCGTCATTTGAAGAGATTGTTGTGAATCACATGATTAAAAATACATATTTTTGAAGTCTCCTATTTTTTTCTGAATTATATATATTTAGTCATAATTCGAAAGGGTTCAAAACAGATTTTATCAATTTTATCCAACCAAATGATACAGTTATATCCTAATTTTAACTATGGGTAAACTTTTATTGGTCAGTATGAATATAACATTAGTATTTGATAAGCTGGACTATTCTCAAAAATTCTGGGGGTTGTTTCAAGTGGAGAAACATCTCAATTTGAGCCAGAAATTTCAAGAGTCCTAGGCTTCATATTTACTCCCATAAAATTCCAGGACGCTGTGGCTTATTAAAGCATGATTTGCTTTTCTCTCAACCATCTCCTCCTAAAACTTATCTACAAAGATATTGCATCTTGCTCAATGATTGAGGTACATCTAGAGATTTGTCCCCATCAACAGCAGCTACAAAAACTTAAAGCCCAATTCAAACTCATCAAAGTTTGTGAATCTCTTCTGAACGTGTGGCTTCATTTCCACCCTTTCACTAGTATGAAGTGATTCTATTGAACTCATCATACTTTAATAAAGGAAAATAAGGGCAGTATGAAGACATCAATTGCCTTGATTTGAAAATGGATGCAACTACTTCCTTGAATAAATCCATAATGCTCTTAATCTCCCTTCCCCCGACTGTTCTAAGTTTTTGTGTTCAGTTGCCTTCAATTTCAATCAGAATGTGTCTGTTGGAGAACAACAATTCTAAAGACTTCTTTATTGTAATGTACACTGTTGGTTCTCTGTAGAAAGAAGGTATTTGTCAAGCTACTTCTTCACATAAACTGAAAGTTTACGTTTTACTTTGGCATCTTCCAAGTATCCCACTACCTGGTGATTGTTAACGATGTGGATATCAAGAAAACTCACATTCTTGATCTCACCCTTCATTACATTTTGTAGTTAAACTAACTTGCAAAATTTAGCACATCCTTCTGAAGAGGCATGCAAAGAGAGTTAGTAAAACAACTTTCTTTTTGACTTAAACATTTGTAACTTTCCTTTTTCCTCTTTCATTGGTAAGTGGAATCAATTTTTCCATGCTTAGACTAAACATCTCGAATTCCTTACTAGTGGGGGGTCAGACCACACTGGTTTATGTATACCAGCTAGTCTGATAAAATCTCTTCTGCTGAATTCTCAAGCATGAAGCACCCTGGGGAAAGATAAGTTGGGTTGGACCTGTGGACTGTTTTGGAATAAGCCCTGGACTATGAGTCAGACAACCTGAGTTCCTGTCTTGTACCACCAGTTACTATTTCTGGGAGTATGGACAAATCATCATCATAAAGCCTCAATTTCTTCTTCTATGTAGTAGAGGGGGGGAAAATATTGTGGTTTTTATTTCACCATCACAGGGATATTTGAGGATTAAATAAAACAATACTGTTACAGTGCTTTATAAACTGAATGATATTATATAAATGTGATAAGTTATTACAATTGTTCCAACTCTTGCCAACTGACGTTTTGTCCATGCCTCATTTCTGTCTGGGCTACATTCTTTGTTTTTATCATTTGGCCATTACCTTAGACAATCCAAAGGCTGCACAAATTATTTGGCTTCATTGGACATTTGTTGTGTTTAATATTGCTTAAAATAAATAGCTGTGAGAACTCTTTTTGCCCTGAGATTTCCTTGAGACTTTTTTTATGTTAGACAAATCCTGGACAAAATTATGCAAGAGTATTTTCAGCACTCCACTCCCCATTATTCTTCTGGCAGCACTATCTCAGTCTTCTCAATGCCCTTCTTTTTTCTAGAGAATCTAATGCTTCATCTGGCTCTGACGCCAGAAGAAAACCTTAATCCAGGAACAGTAGTGTTCTATCCTTGACTTCCCATGTAGGTAGCACCCACACTGGGCAGGTCTCCCATTCTCTGATATATACATCCAAATGTATCTGGCCAGAGCTCATTCTTGACAAATAGAGCCAATCTGATGAACTAATTAGCACTAAGTTAATAATGGAAATAATAGCTTAATGTGTTTTCTGCAGTCAGGCTTAAAATTTACATTTTAATATGTATTTGTAAAGCCTTACCTCACAGACCATAGGGTCTTTCTAGGGTTCTTTCCTCCAGGAAGACTCTCCTCTTTCTTCTTCCCCTCCTTTATCTAGTTAATGCTTATCCTGCCTTCATCACTAAGGGAGAAGTCTTCTCTGATCTCCCTTACTAAATGAATTCCTTCCAATGTAATTTCTTATAGCATCCTGGTTTTTTTCTTCATATCATTTATCATATTTGTAATTTTACACTTAGTCAGATTTTAATGACATTTTCCCAACTGTATTCTAAGGTCTGAGAGAGTACAGACTATCTTACATTTTACTTTTTATTTTCATGCCCCAGGGCCTAAAAAAGTAGCAGGCACCCAACAAATGTTAAATGAATTGACAGGTTCACATATGAAAAAAATCTGTTTTTTTATCAGAGAGATTTTAATTTTGAATTGCCTCCTGAAGGTGGTCAAGGAGGGTCCATGGGAGTTCTTATCTGCAAGCAAAACATGACCTTCATTCTAGCTATTTCATGTAAGAGTAAGTTTATTTGAAGGACCTTTGAGGTAACGGTAGTAAGCACTCACCAACAAATCAACCGGATGCTGGGAGATCAGGCTTGGAAACAGCACAAAATAAGGGAACTCTAGATGTTTAAAACCAGAAAAAAGGAAACACAACTATCTCATGGGCAAGAAAAGCTGGTCTAAATGCCCCTTCCGTTGCCACCTGCACTATTGCCTCTGCTTTCACTGCAGCTACTGCCTCTATTCCTCTGTTGAAATAAATCTGGTCTCCAAATACCACCATCTTCCTGTTTCACTAACTAAAGAGTCAATGCATGTCCAGCCTGTCTGGGCTCACAGAAGCTTGGACGGAAAAGAGGAAACATTTCTGCCATATTCTGTTTGGCTAAGCTTAGGTCTTGTGCCAAACATGGCTAGAAGGAGGATCTTTAGTGGGAAGAGACCATATCAGGCAGGTACCAGGAATTACAGTCCAACTCAGATTTTAATTCCACTTAAGGGGAAGAATTCCGTGGGAAAATCCAGGAGATAAGTGTGGCATCAAAAAAAACCTCACCAACATCAACTATGAGCAAGTAAGGAGTCAATATAATTTCAGCTCTGTTTATTCTAAAAAGAAAAAAATCTGAAAATAGCAGGAAAAAATAAGAGAACATTCAGAATCTTTCCCATTGGTCCAGGAAGAAGTGTGAACTGCAGAAATGGTAAAGTCCCCACAGATTTAGTTATTAGGCTTAATATGGACACTGCTAGTCTTTCTACATCAAAAGAATCACTTAGGAATTAGAATTCCTAGTGAGGCTCTCTATCTGTTTGGTGACTATAACCATCCATGACTAGCCAAGATGGAACAATACCTTCCCCAAATAAACATATGCCAAAAGTTACAGCAACAAACAAAACCAATAGTTTTCCTCATTTTATTCCTCTTAATGCATTAAGATTCTAGTCGGTTACTAGGATGTAGCAACTGGATGTTGCATCCATTTGCTCAATACATTGCCCAAGAGAAACAGATTATTTACTGTCAGATGCTACCCTACAGAAACTTTCACAATTTCCTGATCCTTCCACTTAACTGCTCCCCACATCCATCCTCTCTGTGTTTTTTTGTTTGTTTGTTTTCATAAACATCTCTACTTTCTTTTTCTCTTTTGTCATTTAGCTCTTTTAATCTAAAATGCCCTTCCTATTCATTAGTTTAGCTATGTGGAAGTTAAAACCAGTCAAACAGCTAATATCAAATATTAAGGAGGAACCCCTCTTCCTAACTTTTGATGATTCCTTTCTGTGGAGGGATCCAAATTAGCATAACACTTGGCCTCTCCTGCTTGACTCCCTTGTCCCAGAAGTTTAGACTTATCTGAAGAATAAACCTGGCTAGGGTAACCTAGCCCCATATTCCTTCTTCTTAGGCATGTCCTGCTACCCACTCCCCATTCCCTCTCAGTATGTGGTTCTGCTGCTCCTCCAGTGCAGGATCTTGCCCATGTCCAGTGTTGTAAAGGACTCAGAGATTAACCTGCCATATTCTGGGGATCTGAGCTTTCATAATAGGCTCCATTGTGAACAAGGATTAATTTTATAAAGTGATGGATGGTAATCCATTTTCCACTCCTTTGTTTCATGTCTAATTATTCAAAACCTAAGTAGGAAGAGGGGCACTATTTGAGGGCCCTTCAGAAAACCATACACTAATTTTAACTCAACATTATTCATATCTCCATATGTGCCTCTCTGAAGGAGTAAAATCTAGGGGAAAGTGAGGAGGAGAAATGAAGTACCCAGGGCTCTTGGCTGAGGCTTGTGGATAAGGTGCATTCCTCTGGTCTAGAGGGTGTTTTGTGCAGGATCAGTCCTGCACAATATTATAAGAAGAGAGTTTAAAATGAGAACATCTGGCTGGTAGAATCCACAGGGGTTAAAGAACTGGTGCTCATCCCAAATGTGCCATCACCGATGTTATGAGGAATGTTTATTATCTTGTATTCTCTAGCATGCATTGCAAATAGGCACCAGGTGCTCCAGTCTTCTTCTGTTGCACAATTAGTAGCAAACCATGCAGAGAGCACAATTGCTTGGCCCCCAAGTGATTTGGCTCTCCAGACTGAAGAGGCCAAGAGCAAGCTGGCACTTCCCCCGCCACTCAAATCACAGCTGGCTACTCAAGTCACAGGACTCCATCCCAGCCTCATCACTGTGTGTCCAGCCTGTCTGGGCTCACAGAATCTTGGAGGGAACAGGAGGAACATTTAGACTGATTGTTTTCAGGCACAATTCACCACACTGATGGCTTATCTATGAAAGGAAGTGACAATGGGTCCTAGATTTTATTATATTTGCAGAGGACTTTTATACCAATGAAGTCAGTTGCTCAAAATAATACTGCAAAAGAAGGTTCATTTACTCCAGATTTTTAATGATAAAAATTAAGCAGAAAAACTGCTTATGTTGAAAGAATGAATAGATCCTTGGGCTCAGAGTGTCTTCAGCCATTCATCCACATGATCTTTTTAAAAATATAGATTGGATTATGTAATTCACATGCTTAAAATACCCAATGGCTCCCCTTGTACCCGGAATAATCCAAATAATCTTTATATACCATGCTCATTCCTGCCTCAGGACCATTGCTCTGGCTCTTCCCTCTTCTGGTGGTGATGGCATATTTGGGATGAGTACCAGGTCTTTAACCTCTGTGGACGCCACCAGCCAGATGTTCTCATTTTCAACTCTCTTATGATTTTATCAAGACTGATCTTGCACAAAATCAGAGGCTTTAGACACTGGCTTCCCCCTCTCCCAATACCTTGGACTAGATTGATTAATTCTTATTTGGTTCTCAGCCCAAATGTGACCTGTTCAGAGAGATCTTTTCTGACTCTTTTATTTAAAGAGGTATGCTCCAACCCTATTCGTTCTCAAGATTGTTTTGTTTCCATTTATTGACTGTCTCCCTTACTGAAGTATAAACTGCATGCAGGCAGGGACTTTGATTGTCCTAGTCACCATGGTAATCTCACCTGCTGGAACAGTGCCCGTGGCAACCTGATAGGCACTCATATGGATTTGTTGCAACACAGCAACTCAAACACTTTCAATGACAATTTGATGTGTGTATATACATACACACACATATATATTTTTAATAATCATAACAGTATGTAATAAATGAACCTTTCTACACCTGGTAATTGTATAGACTAATATCATTTGGTGGAGTAGCTTATTATACTTAAGATTAATCACCAGTTGCTTTCCTTAAATCTCTACATAGTGCTACAGAGCCAGTATCCTAAAGGAAGGAATTCTGGACAGACAAAAATTAGATATGTTCATTAAATAGCTCTGAACAGACTATCCCCAGCATGCTTGCTACATCATTCAATCACTCCCTCCTTTTAGCAATCAGGAGAGAAATAAAGGAGCCTACACAGAAGGAAAAACGCTGGTAAAATTTTTGGTTATATCTAAGTTTCTGTAAATAGTAAGCAGTGGATTTAACCGAAATAGAACATGAAGTCTGAAGGATATCTAATCAATACTAATTCATCAACTCTACTATTTTTTCATTATTTCCAGCATTCTATGTCACATCATCTTAAAGTGATACCAAGACACATAGAGATAATGGTTACACATTGTTTTGGTTTCTTGTCACTGAACTTTTCTGTAATCTACTTTTTACAAAAAAATCAGGAAAACAATTCTCATGACATGGATTTTTAACGTTTATCTAAGTTTTCTATTTTTTGATTCACTGTTGGTTTGTTCAGATTCAGTCTTAAGCTGTTATGCTTCAGAATTGAGACAGGACCCATAATAAACATCAAATCTGTTTCAGCACCTGGATTATATCTGTATGTGTATGTGTGTGCATCACACATGGATATACATCACTCTCATAGACCCTTAGAAACAGTTCCAGGAGACCATGAAAGTCTTCCTATTTTTGAGGCTCCCAAGTTGTATTAAGTCTCTTTTACATACAAGTGACGGAAACTTAAGTAAAACTAGGTTAGATTCATACCTAAGCAAATGGATTGGTGCATATCACCAGGAAGTAACTTCAAGGAATCAGGCAAAGTGCTCCAGGAACAAAGGCCTCTGGTTCCGGAACTGGAACCCAGAATCACAGTGCTCTCGGATATTTCTTATTTTCCATCATTCCCATCTCTGTCTGATTCTGTGTCTCTTTGTATGCTGTTTGAATTGTTTCTTATTACAAAGAAGCCTTCTCCATGTGGCAGTGAATATAGCATGCATCAGCTTAAACTTAGCACAGGAAAAGAAATCTTTTCTCTTTTCCAGTGTCCTTATATCAATCCCAGGGAAAGATTCTAATTGCTCCTGCTTTAATTAAATGTGACTGTTGTGACCAAGGTGGCAGAGTCCATTAGGATGAAGGGACATCTCATTGGGCAGAAAAGAAATAATGCTATTACAGTACATTTCAAAGGCTAAGAATCAAAGTTTCTTTCCTTTCATCATTTACTAAACACCTCCTTAGTGTGAGGCATGGGACCATGTATCGTCGAAACAGATAAATGCACAATTCCTAGTACATTACTTTACACACATACTTAATATTATTTTGGCACTGGCGTAGGAACTCAAGATATAAAGATTAATTAGTTATTTTTTTTCCCTAAATGGACTCCCAATGTAGTTTGGAAGCCAGGCCATAGACATTAAGAGAAACTATATTATAGTTTCTAAATACCAAATAAGATATGCAGCTGATTAATGCCATAGGATATTTCAAGAGAGTTAACAACATTTGGGGCTAAAATAATCTGGGATAGGTTCATGAAAGAGGTAGGACCTGAGTTACTGGCAGATCTCAAAGGACAGACAGAAGCTAGATAAGCAGAGAGTCAGCATCTCCTCTGGAGCTAACCTTTCCATGCTGTTTCAATGGCCAGCTATGACTGAGATCCTTGAAGAAACCAGAATTCTAAGGCCCTTGTCTAGCATTTCCCTCTAGAAATTTAGAGTGGGCATTAAGCCCCCAATCCAACCACTTACCTCTCTGGCTTGAGGGTTCTGGCTAGCAGTCGATGTACGTAAAGAACAAATTGCCAAATAAGGATCTGAGTATCAGCTTCATAATGAGCCAGGACAGGGCTTTTTCTCAACTGCTAGATTGAAACAGGATAGAGTTTGTCTGTTTGTTTTTTCACTTTCACCTTGTGTATGAGTTTCCTAGGACTGTTAACAAATTACCACACACTTGGAGCTTAAAACAATGTAAATTTATTCTTTCACAGTTCTGGAGACTGGAAGTCCAAAATCAAGATGTTAAGAGGGCCACACTTCCTCAGAAGATTCTGGGTGATAATCTGCCATTGCCTCTTTCAGCTTTTGATGGCTCCGGTTGTTCCATGACTTGTGGAAGCATAACCCTAAGCTCTGCTTCCATCTTTACATAGCCTTCTCTCCTGTTTCTCTGTCTCAAATCCCTGTCTGCCCTTCTAAGGACCCTGTCATTGGATTTAAGGCCCATCCTAAATCTGGGATAATTCCATCTCAAGATCCTTAACTTAATAACATCTACAAAGACCCCTTTTCCAAAATAAGGTCACATTCACATGTTTTGGAGGTTGGGACTTGGACATATATTTTGAGGTCCAATATTCAATCCATTACACACTGTATTGAAGATAGTTGGCTCCATTTGACTTATCTATCAAGCCACATGCACGAAGGCAGAGATTGGCAGCCGCTACTTCCACCCAAGTGGGCTTAGTGCCTGGACATCAGAAGAAAAGAAGAGAACCAGAAGACAGGGGTGACTTCTGGGTATGAGCACATTCTAGTCCAAGAGATCAAGACATAGAGGCACTTTATTTATGAGCAGTGCCCTCCCTAGAGAAATGTGGCCCACTGGAGGTGTAGTTTTCACCATTCAGATTCATGACTCCTCATCCTTGGGGACTAGTCAGAAAGATATGGAAGGTGAGCTTGGCTATTCATTCCATACCATTTCCCACATCCTGGGGAGTAAAGAAGCAGTCCTCTCCTCTACAGAAATTCATGAAAGGAGAATATGGACTCCTGCACTAACATCTCCTATTTTGGTCTTCAAAAAGAGAAGCATTAACATGAAGAGCTAACTGTACAAGCCCACTTAGAATGTTCAAAAACTTGGCTCCAAGCTGATACATAGACATATTTATTCATTCATTTAGTCATTATTTAGCCAGGTGGGCTAAATATCACCTAGGTTCTGTAAATACAGTGGTGAATGAGGCATTCATGGTCCCTGCTCAAATGGGATGTATAGGGTAGTTAGTGGGACAACATACTATGCTATAATTGCATCTTCCATTGTTTAAGTGTTGTGATATAGGAGCATAGACCAGGGAGCATGTAACTTAGCTGTGAAGGGGTTAGAGGAAGTAATGGCAACAAGACGTAGACTCAAAGAGAAAGTGTCTGGGTAAAAGAAAGCAAGATGGGGCAGATGGCAGGTGAGTGAGAATGTGAAACAGCAGCAGCTGGTGAGATAAACAGAAATTAGAACAAAAGGGCCTTGTAAACATCCAAAGGTGTTTGGACTTGTCCTACAAGCTTTAAGGAGTCGCTGAAGAGCTAGTGACTTAATCAGATTTGCATGTTGAAATGCTCACACTGACTGCAGCATGAATTATTGATTAGAGTAGAGAATACTAGAGGTACAGAGGCCAATTAAGAACCTCTTGTGATAAAATATGGGTGTTTATTGGCATGTTAGATGCCAAAATAAGTCAAAATCCTCTGTGGACCTCCTCTTCAGTTATCCCCATCTCTAATTCTGCAGTCCATGGGTCATAATGGCCAGTCCAGGGTAGAAGGAAGTTAGAGACTGATACTTGAACTTCCCTGAGACACATCAATATATATTTCTTACGTTAATAATTTCAGGCTGTGGACAAGAATCCTGGGCCTGGGGAAAGAAAGATTACAAAGACGTGGGCTCTTTTCTGAGCAAATCTGACCTCTCAACTCAACCAGGCTGTGGGATTATTTGTTGTGTGGCAGCCAGGTGGACTGCACTGTAGGGCAGAGAAGGCTGCCAGATGAATATTCCATGTCCCAACCCAATTTAGGTCTTAAAGAAAAGGGTTAGCACCGTGAGTGAAGCCAACTTGGAATCAGGAAGTGAGACCAAGAGAACAAGGGGATAATACAAATCCCAGAGCTTTGTCTTTGTCATCAGAGAACTCTTGCATTCCACATAGAGTAAGATTTCATTCAACTCCCATGCCCAGAAAGTGCAGCTTAGTCATTGAAAATATTTGTAGGGGATACACAAATTATCTTGGCCAAATCAATGTCCAAGAGACAAAGAGTCAGGACCCTGGCCAGACAAAGATGGATGGAGGCCCTTTTGGCTACAGGAGCTACCTGGGAATCCAAAGGCAGCAGTGAATACAGTATAACTCTGGGTGGCTAACACCATTGAATAGCATCACATCAGATTTTAACATGTCTCCCTTCTGGCTACTCCTCTTCAGCCAAAAAATTACGTTACAATAGAAAAGATGATTTTCCTTTAGGATATCCTATAACTGGAACTTGGGACAATAGACCAGAACTTAGCATCACAGGATTTTTTTCTACAGTGGATATCTCTCTTCTGCCTACTTAAAGTCCATTTCCCTTTATTGCAATAATATACCATCTCAGTGGTTCTGGTTACATCCCAAGGGTGAATATGTGGCCATGGCCTGGAATACACTTTGACCACAGTGATTGGTCCACTGATGAGAATGTGACCTAATTTAGGTCAATGAGAATCAGACCTGGGAAGAAGTTCCGCTTGGGTATCCTTTAGAAATAAGCTATTTTACCCACTTCTGTACAGGCCCAGCATCATTCTGGAATTCTGAAGACAATGGTTTCATTTTAGCTTCTACCCTCACCTAACAAACCATCCCCCAGAACTTAGTGGCTTAAAAAAGCAATGGTTTTATTTACTTGTGATTCTGTGTGTCAGGGATTCTGGCAGGCATAGTGGGGATGGCTCATCTCTCCTTCCTAACGTCTAGAGCCATCAATTGGAGGGCTCAAATGGTGAGGTATGGTTGAACATGGGCCATGTGCTTGGAACTTTGGTTCTGGCCATTGTCCAGGTTCCTCAGTTAATCTCCAAGTGACCTCTATACGTGTCTAGCTTGGGCTTCCTCACAGCATGGTAGCTCAAGGTAGTAAAATTTCTTTCATGACAACTGAGTTCCAAAAAAGAATATTCCAAGAACAAGCCTTAAACATCCAACATTGGTACAACCACTTATTAATCCTCTACCTGAATCATGTTTTTTGATGTTCTTTTGGCCAAAGTCACATAGTCAAGCCCAGATTCAGTACGGAAGGGGATAAAGCAAGAGCACGAATACTGAAAAATGAGATTCAATTGTGAGGCGGGGACACTCAAAAACCAAGTATACTACAGATTTGGACATTGAATTTCTCACAAGGATGATGAGCCTTCCTCAAGCTGCTCCTTAGACACTAGAGATAAGTGGTAATTACTATATTAGGAAATAAAAAGCATAGCAGCCACTAAACTTTGCTGTAGCTGAAAGATTCCCTTGCAGATACATGGGAGGCACTTCCTCGGGCACTCTGAGAAATGACTAGAGGATATTATGAGAGGTACTAATTTCCTATTTGAGCTTGGTGTCATTGTAATTTGGGTGTAAGTAGAAATGTGACTTCCTTTTCTACTTAAAATCTGGTGAGGTCAGGACACACATACTACAGAGAATAACAACAATAATAAATATGTAGTATGTTAAAGCCCAGATTATTTCCCTTAGCTTTCACCCAATTTATCCCTATGATATTTGAGTCACATACAACCAGTAGTTACTATAATAGTTTAAAGCAAACTGACTAAGAATATATGCTCCTTCATGAAAAAGTATAAACTTTAACCTGTAATTTTAAAAATCATAATAACAACCGCCATGACAGGGTCTCAGCTATACCATAGCTTATCAAAGTAAATATCTTCTAATTTTTTCTCATCAATCCAATGTTGGTTTTATTAGTCAGAGTTCTCCAGAGAAGCAGAACCAATAGGATATATACAGATATACTGAAAGAGATTTATTATGAGGGATTGGCTCATGTGATTATAGAGGTTGAGAAGTCCCATGATCTGACATCTACAAGCCGTAGGCCTGGGAAAGCTGGTGGTATAGTTCCAGTCTAAATCTGAAGGCCCAAGAACCAATGGAGCCAGCAGTCTAAGTCCTGGTCTGAGTTTGAAGGCCGGGGAACCAGGAGAACTGATGTTTGAGGGCAGGAGAAGAGGGATGTCCCAGCCTAAGCAGAAAGAACAAATTCACCTTTCCTCTGCCTTTTTTGTCCTATTTAAGTCCTCAATGGAATGGTTAAGGCCCGCCTGCATTGGTGAGGGTGATCTGCCCACTCAGTTTATCAATTCAAATGCTAATCTCTTTTAGGAACATGCTCAAACAGGCACATCCAGAAACGCTCACAGATTTACCCAGAAATAATATCTTACCAGTTATCTGGGCAACCCTTAGCCCCGTCAAGTTGACACAAAATTAACCAATCATCAGTCAATGCTACAAAATGTACTTTTCTAGTGGACATACTTCTAAATGACTTTGATTTAGAAGTTTATCCTCTGGCCTTTGCCCTTAAGTACTCTCACCAATAAAAGGAAACTCAAAATTTATATCCTCTACTAGTAGTTACTGGTGGCATTGGCAGATCTCTTTGAGAAGAAAACAAAAGTCACTAATGAACAGCTCAGATGGAAAGGTAACCTGAACCTTGTTTGATGATACTACCACATGGTTCAAAGACATCCTTCAGGGAAAAGGAGTCTACTGGATACACAGAACTTCCCATTAGGGGGAAATATCAAGAAGAAAGTGTGCCCATCTCCACATAGGAGAGTTGATTGATATTTCTTACAGAAGATAGAGTAATTCTTATTCTGGCTTTGCTTTCTTATTCTTTCCACCTGGCAAACTCTCTTCTGCAACTGAGCCAGGCTGAATGTCAACCACTTGATTTTTTCTAACTTGGACCACAATGAAAAAGTACAAGACAGCTCTAATAAAAGTAAATATCAAACTTTTTCCTATTATTATCTATCCTCTTGAACATTAAAAAAAAAAAAGTCTTCAACTTTAGTCAGTCAGCCAACAAATTTTTATTGCACTTCCAGTATGTACCAGGAGCTAGGATTACAAGTGTGAATAAGAAAAAGTCCTGCTTAAGGACTTAAATTTATGTGTGCAGGAGGTGCAAAGAGTGAGGGAAAAGATGGTAAACACATAAGCAAATAATAAGACTTCATATGCTTATTAGTGCTGTGAAGAAGATTAAATGATAATATGATAGCAAGTGACTAAGGGAAAGAAGATGAAATGGGGTAATATGATAACAAGTGCTTGGGCAAAGGAAGGGGAGGTTGCTTTAGCTAAGATGGTAGGATCACCATCAGAAATCAGAGAGTTGGTAAATAACTAGTGCGAGCTCATAGATGGGCAGGCTGGGACTACCACCTAGGTCTCCTGACTCCATGAGATTTATGGTGACTGTATAATTTATTGTTATGATTTTGTTAAATTAACATTTGTCAAGTGGAGCACAAGGTACCAGATGGTAGTTCATGATTTAATAACATAAGAGAAATAGAAATGGAGATGTTTATTACTCACAAGTCCTGGAGGAAGTACATGGTATGCCTTGAGGGGCCACACAAAGAGGTCAAGGCAGACAGAGAGATAGAGAGAGAAAGGAGCTGGGGCATGTACCTTTATTTGAAGTCCATTGGTGGAGTTCTTTGGGGTTCCCAGGCTGGAATTGGATTCAATTCAAACCAAGAGAAGAGGGTTTTCATCAGTCCCCCCGGGGTCTTATCTAAAGGATGTATAAGTCATACAGGTGCTAGGAGGCGAGGGAGACTATTGATCACAAGCGCTGTTGGGGAAGTCTTATCAGGAACTCACATTTGCTTGTGACTCTGAGGGCTGCTGTGTAGGGCATGTGCGAGCATAAGGGGGCTTGACCAAACAAAACAGATGACAAAGCAGCAATACCATGGAGCAGCTAAGTTAAACTGTCAATAATTGTCCAAATTGGGACACTTTTAAGAGTGAAAGGGAGATCTATTAATAATTACTTCAGGACAACAGGTATAAATGGGACCACCTTGGATGAACCAAGACATGCAGTCATACTAAAATTAGTGGAGCAAAATACTGTGCATCATTCTTTGTAAAATATTAAGAATGACAATAGTGATAATAGCTTAACTACGACATTTATCCCGAGGTATTCAGGTCCTTTCACATTTATTATTTAATTGATTTTCTTGAGGAAAAGAGAACTTCTCACAAATAAGAGACCTGTTCCAAATAAAAATGCAAATAATTCGCAAAGATTTCAAGAAACACCCTTCCATTTTACAAATCCAATATGATAACTCGAGAGGCCCTATTTAAATTAAATACAAAGAATTTCAAAGGGAATAAATATGAAAATAAAATCAGCAAAGATTTACTAAGCACACAATAAACACCAGGCACAGTGCTAGGTTCTGAGAGACAAAGATGAAAAGAAGTCCATTGCCCGGGGAAAGCCAGACCTACTGAACCAGCGGAAGAATACTGCCTGCAGAGAAAGAATACTTGCTATCAATCAAAAATAAATAAATAAAGACCATGAGAGGTTTCTACCATTTGCTTCTTCTGTTGTTGCATAATCCGGAAATGGGAAGAGTTTGAATGTCATTGGGTATGCACTGCTGACTGGCCACTTGTGCTACTGTTCCCACTGTGTCCATATTTTCCTGCAAAAAGAATATGATTCCCATGACCTCCATCTTCACAGTGTTGTTTTGGAGACAAAGGAGATACAGGGATGAACACTATTTTGAGAAAGCTATCTGCAGACAAACCTTGAGGATAACAACTTCTGGGTACCTCCAGCCTCCAGTTTTACTCCTTTTTTCCCCATCTTATACAATAACCAGTACCTACTTCTAGACTCCCTGTCCACTATGAAACTCTAGCCTCAGGGATGAATTTGAAGTATATCCAATTGAATTAATCGGCTTCTTGACCCTGGGTATTTGTGGTTCAAAATGTATTATTAATTGCTAAAGGGAGGCTTTGTCACTGATTGGAGGGATTTCAGAAATCTTGGAAAGATGATGGAGGAGGAATTCTGAGAGGCATAGTGCCTATTCTTATGAAGCTTAAAGCCTAGTAGAAGGAACAATAGAATTCAAGATATTCAAGAGAAAACAGAATTCTAATATCCTAAAAGCCCTGAGAGACGGCCATACCTTTTGGGAGATGGGTGTGGAAGTGATGGTAGAGACAAGGCAAAAGGAAATCAGGGTTGACATTGTGAACAATCCCGCTTTCTCCTGTCTGTGACCACTGTCAATGTAGCGGCTGGTTCCAAAAGTTTTCTAAGTCACTCAGCAATCTGGGTTGGCCAATCAATGAGGAGTTATAAAGAGCTGGTATCTATTTTCCGAGAAAGTACTAGGAACCCAAACTTAGG
Source organism: Equus quagga (assembly GCF_021613505.1). Classification (NCBI taxonomy): domain Eukaryota; kingdom Metazoa; phylum Chordata; class Mammalia; order Perissodactyla; family Equidae; genus Equus; species Equus quagga. Next base: position 23,628,602 of record NC_060286.1, read on the forward strand.
AGACACTTTACTCCATTCATTCCTCACTAACAGGAGATAATGAACTCAGACCTTGAAGGCAGCTTGGGGAATAGCAGCCTGCCATAGCCTGTAAACACAGAGCCTTCTAGTTCAAAAATGATCTGTATCACTATCCTGGCCTGACCTCAGGCACATTATATAATTCAGTTCCCTCACACGTTAGTTGGGGAAACAGTAGAAATCCAATCAGAGGGTGGTTGTAAAGATTTTTGTTAAGCCAAATGCATCAGTGAACGTGCACTGAGAGAAGTCAATACACATTTGTCAATTGGCTTGAAATGAAAGAGAGTCACAGTGGGAAGACTGTGGTGAGTTGCAACCTGCCCAGTCTTCCACTTCTGCGAAGTAACAGCCAGAACAGCGAGAGAGCATGGTCCAATAAACACCCTGAGGATCGCACCTCTTCCTTGTAAATCACTCAGATGAGACCTCCCAGGTGGATGCAGATGAGAAGAACTCCACTGCCAAAGAAGGCAGTCAATTTGAGGGATCGGAAAGTAGCTCAAGGCACAGCCAAAACAATTGCATTTGGGCCTCCATCACATCTTCCTTTTTTCATTCACTGTTTTGTGCTTCATTCATTAAAACAGTGAATATTTATTGAGTTTCCACCCTGGGCCAGGCATTGTGTTGGGCATGTGAACTCAAGACCCCGTTCCTGCTCTCAAGTTTATGATGCAGTAGGGGAAGACAGCCAATTCAGTAATGTAAGCATCCTGACAAGGAAGATGAGAGGATGCTCTAGGAGCCCAGTAGAGAAATACCCAGCCAAAACAATGAGCAGGAAGATCAAGTGAGGCTTCCAGAGGAGGTGATGTCTAACCTGAAACTGAAAGATGAATATGAGTTATCCTAGCAAAAGTGTCAGGGGTGAGGGAGCAGTGGTGTTAGAAAAAGCTTTCAGGAAGGGGAAGAGCATGCCCAGAGGCTGAGACCTTTTTTCCAATATTTGTGGATTGTTCTCTATAAGGTAAGCAATGTGCTAGATGCAATGTGATAATATTAAGATGAGCAAGATACTACTCCAAGAAACAAAGAATTTAAAACCTAACAAATAAGATTGTTTTGATAATAGTTATAAGGCAAAGCATGATTTATGTGCCAAAGACCTCTTAGGTTTGGTCAGTTGAGTTGATTCAGTCCTCCAACTCATTCTCTTGCACAACTCCCACCCCCAAGAAACTAATTAGTTGTTAGGATTTGTGTTAGCCAAATAACCATTTAATAAATAATTTTCCTCTTCCAGTTCTTACATTATCTTTAGAAGGGGAAAGAATTAAAGTCATTATGTATTTGTACACTCACTTGGAAAATGGTCAACTCAGTGGTAAAGAGAAAGCTCTATTGCACTTCAACGAGTCAACATTGACTTACTCTAATCAGTTCAGCAATCTGAGCTCCTATAACTATTTCCACCTTATACTCTTATTTGGTATTTATTCTCAACTACCTTCTGTTGTAATGGTTAGGGGTGACAACAGACCAGGGAACATTGAAAAGGCCCTTTTGGGGAGAGCTTATGACCCCTAACTTCTGTGTTCCCTTCCCAGTGTCTAATACAGAGACTGATACATTTCAGGAAACATTTGTTCACTCATTAATGGTTTGACTCAGGACATAAGAGTGCCAGAAAAGAAAGAGCAGTAAATATTTGAAAGATGCAGACATCTACGAGGAAGAGTAAGCCATTGGTCACGATGTAAGGACACAAAAGTCAAGAGGTACAGCTGACCCAGGAAATTGGCTCCTGAAAGTCAAGTAATACTTTCAGTCTGGTGGGCTGTCAATTTCCCCTCCAAGAATTGCTAAAATTCTTTCAGGCCGGCTAGATGCTGCCATGCCTTGAGTAACACTAGAGAGGAAATCTCAGAGAATACTGTAGTCTTTTTCTGGCCCCTGGTAAATGAGCAGCTGACCTGGTTTTGTCTTTTCCATCTCAGATTTCAGTCTAATTCAATTGGCCTGGAGATCCAGTGAAACACAGCTTGCCCTGAACTCTGGTGTCTTGCCTCATGGTCTAAAGTCTAGCTGCCAAGTCATCAGGGCAGCTCAGATTCCTGGCCTTCTGGCTTTTCCTTGTCAGAATCTGGTCAAGTAATGAAGTACAGCCTCTGCTCTCCTGGCAGTTCCCAGCGTCTGCTCCATTTCACTTGCTTTTACTCCACTGGCTTTTGACAGGTCACTCTCTACAAGAAACCACATTCGAAACTAGAATCTCATGAGGCTCTGAAGGGCTCTCTTGGGGAATGAAAGAGAAACCAACAACAAACAAACAAACCCTTGAAGTAGAGTAATTGGGGGCAATGTTGTGATGTCTTCTCTCTGTGTGTCACTTCCTTTGATCTGCTCTGCTCATCTTGTTTTCTTCCCAAGGAGATGCTAACCGAGCAGTGAAAAGCAACATAAGGAAGGACGTATGAGAGAGCTTGAGGAATATGTAGCCTGGTTTATGGGCTCTGAATATAGGGGAGGTGTCTTCATAGCTACATTTGAAAATTACTATCGTCTTGGTTGATCCAAATTCTCCTTTGAAGTGTTGTGGAAAGGCTATGGGCTTTCAGCTTCACGAAATAGTAGTGAGAAAGTTATAGTATATCTCTGCTAGTAACGAGAGCTTTTAGACCTTACTTCAGAATCAGAATGCCAGGATTGCATTTCAGAACACTCTTCAACGGAGGAGAGTCACTCCCTTCTCTACACACTAGTCTCCCATTTTTATTATGATTCTAAACATCACTCACCCTTTCTTGCCATCCCAGCAGTTAAGACAACAACGAAGAGCATATTTTTGGGGAATATAGAATATTCTAGGCTCGTCTCAATGCATACCGTTAAGATAAGGGATTCTAGTACTGCATGAACAAGTTATAAAAAAACCTCCCCCATGATCATATATTAGTTTTCCTAAGCTAAAATTATACTTTGAAACATAAATGATGATTCTCTTGTGGCCAAGTTATGGGGAGGATAGTTAAGTTTGGCGTTAGTAGTCTCCTTGGGGTTATTGTTTTTTATCACTAAGAATGGCTGTGTCACTAAGCTCACCCAAGATTAGAAATGTTTCCAAACCGCCTCAGTGTGCACACAGGTCAGAATCTGTCCCCAGGGGACCTGCTGGCTCTTTGCTGCAACTCTTAATCAGACTCTCTGGGGCACTGCCATGTGACGGTTACATGAACATCATTATCAAGCCTGATTTTTGCCCTGTGGCTGCAACAATGGACTTTTGACCTACTCTTCTGTTTTAACTTTCAGGACCAAATCATGTTCTTTTCAGGTGATATTTTTGGAATCATGGTATGGACTGTTGGTTTTTTTCCAAACATTTTGGTAAAAATGCAACCTTGACCTTCACCTTTCCTGATCCCTTAGAAAATATGCTCTCCTTTTCTTGGGGCGGTGACCACCAGATTCCCTGACACAGGGGAACTTTCAAGGTAAACACTAGGAGCATAGGGGTTGGTGCTTACAAATCACAGGCTATTCAAATTAAAATCCCAGGAAAAAGTGGGCAGAGGAATGAGAGCTCCCTCCACTGCTAACCTTCTCCCTTCAACAAATTCTTACCTCTCAACAGCACTATACCTGACTAAAAGCATGAATCCTGTTTCTTCAAGGAGTATAGCCATAACATCCAGATGTCTTCTACTAGTAACAGCTCTCTCATATACCTTAGGTATGTTTTTAATTTCATCTTTACAAAGAAGACAAGGAAGCTAGTGATCAGGGTATCTGAGAACAATAAGTGGCTGGGCTGGTATTCAAACCCTGACATCCTTATTGTGAGACAGGAGAGTGAAGAGGTTAAAACTTGAGGCTGGAGGCTGGGGTTTTCCAGATTCTGAAGCTTGATCTTCAGCCACACCCCTGCCTGTACATTTATCTGGGGAAAATAATCTAATTATAGATAGGACAAAGCATGGTGCGTTATATTGTTGGGAGCTGCATATGGAGGAGAGGGAGAGGACAATGTCAGGGATGTGGTGTCTTGAGCCACGTCCATTCTAAAAGCATTTAAGAACATCTGATGACTAGGACTACCCTTCTCATCCCACCTCACACTGGAATCCAGGAAAAAGATCTGGCCAAATCATTGCTAGCAAGACGGATAATACATGGGAATGAAAACAAAACTGATTTTAAGAAAATTCTTTTTGATTCATAAAAGAGACTCTAGGACTTTTCAAGTGGAAAGAGCAACATAATAAGTGAAAGTAGCACTGCTAAGAAAGCCACCAGATATGGTAGAGCCTCTCAAACAAACACGGAGAGTTTGGTTAACGTGAAAAGAGCCGTCCCTCCTTCCCAAGAGAGGGTTAGAACAAGGTTAAACTCAGAAAGAAGAAAAACTGATTGGACTGCTAAAAATTATGGTGTTCCTTAACTCAAGTACACAGGGTCATTATGGGACCAACTTAGGTATTTTTTCACTGTATCACCAAATTGCTTCCTTTCTGTTGTATTATCCTAATTCAGAAAATATGCAAACATACCCTAATATTATCTCCCTTTAAAATTAAAATCTCTGGTTATCTCTTTTTTTCTGCTCCCCTCCACGGGAAAACTTCCAGAAAATTGTCTGTGGCTATCTCTATTTCCTCATTATTTTCACCCTTTTACTTTTCCCATTAGCTCACAGTTTGGCCTGGCTTCAGTCCCATCACTCCACTGAAATTGCTCTTGTCAAAGTCAGCAGTCACCTCTATGTTGCCAAATAAAAAGAACATTTTCTCTTTTCTTTCTTTTATGAAACCTTCGTCTTCCTTGACTTCTGTTACAATATTCTTTTCAGCGTATTTCTCCCCCTCTGTTACTGGTCAATCCCTCTAACTTTCTTTTGCTTGCTTTTCCTCCATTGCCTAAGTTTAAATACTGGTATCCTCCAGGGTTTTGCCTTGAACTCTCTTCATCTTGCTTCATACAACTCCTTCTAAGTGACTTCCATCCTTTCTTCTGGCTTTAATTATTATCTCTATGCTAAACACTCCCTCATTTATATTTTTGGCTCATACTTCTCTGAGCTCCAGACCTCTTCATCTGACTGCCCACTTGACAGCTCCACAGCCTCATGGTCTTCTGAGAATTAACATTCCCAAAGCAGAACTCTTATTTCCTCTTGCATCTCCCTTCCCCATGTCAGTAAATAAGATCATCAACTATTTAATTGCTAAAGCTAGAAATCTAAGTGTCATCTCTTATTCCTCTTTGTCCTTCTCACCTTCCACACCCAATCCATCCAAGCCGTGATTATTTTATCTCTAACATGAATCTCAGCTCTGTCCATGATGCTACATCTCCATTGCTCCCACTTTGTTCTAACCATCGTTCTCTCTTGGCTTTAGGACCACAGTAGTCTCTCGGCATGTCGCCCTGCTTCCATTGTTACTCATCTCTCACCAATTTTCTTTACAGCAGCTAAAATAATCTTTTTAAACATGTAAATCAAATCATATTGCCTTTCTAATTCAATTCCTTGGATGAGTTCCCAATGCATTTAGAATAAAATCTGGACACCCGCAAAGCTGTAAATGATCAGATCTCGGTCTATCTCTTCAGTTTAGTTCATTTCAATCTTCCTCATCATTACCTTTTGGCCATCAAGTAAATCCTCAGCATTTTTCTCCATCATAGTTCCATGCTTATGTCCTTCATAGGAGATGTGGTAGGATTAAAAATAGCCCCCAAATGATATCCATGTTCTAATTCCTGGAACCTGAGAATGTTGCTTTATGTGGCAAAAAAGGACTTTGCAAATAAGATTAAATTAAAGTCTTTGGATAGGGGGATTATCCTGAGTTCTCCAGGTAAGTCTAAATGCCATCACAAGTGGCCTTATAAGAGGGAAGCAAAGGAAGATTTTATCATCGAAGAAGGGGAGGCAATGTGATCATGGAGGCTGAAATTGGAGTGATGAGGCCACAAAACCAAGGAGTGCCAGCAGGCATTAGAAGCTGGAAGAAACAAAAAGCAGATTCTCCGCTATAGCCTGCAGAGGGGTGTGGCCCTACTGACACCCTCATTTCAGCCTGTGATGCTTGCTGGCCTTCAGAAGCCTGAAAGAATAAATTTCTGTTGCTTAAGCCACCAAGTTTGTGGCCATTTGTTATGGAAGCCACAGGAAAATGATACAGGAATATCATAACTTGTGATTATTTCATCTATTTATTTGTTGAGTTACGTTCTCTCTTACTAGTCTGCAAGCACTATGAAAACAGAATTACATCTGCCTCTACTGTTGCCACTAATATCAATAATATATAGTATCATAATACTATAATAAATAAAATCATGTGATAATAAATAATATAATAATGTCATAATAGTGTAATAATATAATAAATAATAATATAATAAACAATGTAATATAATAATATGAAAAAATATAAATAAGTTTCTCTTTCAATAAGGTTTTGCACTTTAAAAGACCATTCAAAGTCTTTAAATTCAATCTTTTGTCTAAAGGCTGGGATCTTTAGTATCAGTCAGTAAAGCAGGCAAATTTTCTTACTATCTCACCTCCACCCAACACAAATCCAATCGACCACCCATTCTTCAATCCTCAATATGGATATCTTTCTCCAACATCACCCCACCCTCACCCTATTCTAAGGTGATAGAATCTCTTCCAGAACTAATGAAAACCCTTCCAAACTGGTTTACCTACTTTCTCGCTTTCCCCTTTCTAATCTGATCCTTATACAGACATTAGAATGATCTTGTAAAATAGATTTGGTCACAGAAGTTTATGCTCAAAATTCTTCAGTGACTTCTTTGACCAAACTGCTTAACGTGGTCTACAACGTCCTTTATTGTCGGTCCACTTCTACTTCTCCAGTGTATCAACGCGACATCTACTTCCTGCCTCTCTATAATAGCATGGAGATTCTTTAACGCACCATCATCTCCTTATCCCTTCACACTACAAAGCTTTGGCACATATCTTCCTCTCTCTCTGCATTTTCCCTGGTTTCTGCACTGAATGTTTGTGTCTCCCCAAAATTCAAGCCCTAAGTTCTGATGCAATAGTGTTTGGAAGTAGGGCCTTTGAGAGATAATAAGGTTCAGAGGAGGACATGAGAGTGGAGTCCCCATGTTAGGATTAGTCCCCTTATAAGAAAAGGAAGAGACCAGAGCTCTCTCTCTCTCTCCACCATTTGAAGACCCAGCAAGAAGATAGCCATCTGCAAGCCAGGAAGAGGGCCCTCACCAGACACCAAAACTGTTGGTATCTTGATCTTGGAATTCCCAGCTTCCAGAACTGTGAGAAATAGATGTCTGTTGTTTTAGCCACCTCATCCGCGGTATTTTGTTATAGTCCCCCAAGCTGACTATGACGCTTGGTTGCTGTAAGTCTCCCTCGGGAGACTGAGGAGGGCATGAGGGTAGAAACCACGTTTCTTTAAAAATCATTACTATGTCCACAGAATTTAGGAAAGTATCTAGTACAGCAGTAGATTCTCAACAAAAGAAAAATTGTTAACTGAATGAACGAATGGTGACTTAAATAAAAAATAATGTTTTAACTTATTTAAAAGAGGATTTAATTTTTTATGATGACTTCAAGTATTTCAAAGTGTTTTCACTCACGATTATATTTAATACTCCTGGAGATCCTGTGATAAAGACAGGCTGGGTAATCTAATTCTTCCCACTTTACAAGATGACAAATTAGACTGTCAGAAGACTTGAATGACTTAGGCACTATCATCAGGCGAGGAACTTCTAAAAGGCGTAATTATGTTCTACACAAGTATGCGAGATAATCTGCGCTTTATGTATAGGCATATACGTACTATGTCTTGAGTGCAGCAAGTCAAGTGATATGCTAAACACTGTAAGTGCATTAATTCATTTAATCCAGAAAAACCCTATGAGGTAGGTACCGTTGTATTCCTATTTCAACAATGAAGAACTCGATCTTTGGTCGAATAACTTTCTCAAAAAACACAGTTATTACATACTAGAACCCAGACTTGAACTTAGGACTTGGGTGATTCCACAGTCCGGAATTCTTAACTACTCACCTGGGAGATTTTTTTCTATTGCTGAAATGTTTCAGATGTACAAAAATGTATAAAAATATAATAGAATCCCATCCATCACTCAGCATAAGAAATAAAACATGACAGATAAAAATGATATCTCTTATCGTAGTCCCTTCTCCCACTGCTAGTGCTAACTACTTATCTGAATTTATTTGATCATTTCCATGTGTGTATTTATACTTTTACTACATATGTACATATTTCCAAATAATATGTGGCATTGTTAGTGTGTTATGTAAATACTATCCTATTATCTATCTCCTTCTGCAACTTCCTTTAATTGTTCATGATGTACATCCTTGTGGATATATGTGACTCTCCTTTATTTATGCTAAGAGTAATTTCAGTATAAATATAGGTTTATAGCAAGAAAACCAATTAATATTTTGAGGGAGGAGGATTTCTCTATTGTTCTAATCTATGCATAGAAAAAAAATGTGAAGGGAAGAGTAGTTTGTGTGGCTCCCATATCCTCCCCCCTCATTATACCACTGTAGCATTTAGGTTGAAAAGACAGGTAATTGTGCTGTTTGTTGTCAAGCCTGGTCCAATGCTCCTGGTGAATGAGGAGGTGTCTTTAAGCAGCCCTTTGGAAAATGCCCTAGTAATCCAGATACTTCGCAAGGCTTCTCTTACGTTAACACTAGATCCCTCTTCAGAATAGGGACCTGTTCCTGGCACATCTCCTTAATCCTACAGAGGGCAAACTCAAATTTTGATAAGATTTCATATGTAGTATTTTTCAAACTAATTGGAAACAAAAACCTTTGAGAGAGTTAAGCTTCTTTGTCAATTAACTAGTTGTTTGAGAGAATCAATTAGGTAAAAATATCACACTACTTTTTTGACCAACTAATGATATTTTTGCTACAAAGAAGACATGATCGTAGAAACCATGGAACACTCCTGAAGCATTGCCCTATATAACTTGGAGAGAATCTGCTTGCTGAAAAAGAAAGTGCAGCAGATGGTTGTTTTCCATGAGACAAAGGTATGAAACTCTGAGTCTTAAATTCTCTTTCAATAGCTGGCATTTGAATCTGAGCTCTGAGCTGTGTCACTAATTCAAAAAGCTTGTGATACTGTTCGGTGTGTGTGCCCACTGGCTATAACACTTTCCCTATTAGTGCCTATTGGCTAATGCAATGTCTTCCCAGGTCCTTCCATCTTCCAAAAAAACCTACTGGTCCTATTAAGTGAAGTGAAGGCCTATTTAATTGAGTGATTATCATATGTCATCCTGTCAGTTAATTGGAATATGGAGTCACTCTGTAATCAGGATAAGTCTGTATATAGTTGCATATTTGTAAAAACATAAAGAAATTTGTATCATCAAAGATATAATGAGCAGTTTTTTTAACTACAGGCTTGAACTGAATCCTGCTTGGTTCTCCCTCAAGATAATTTTTCCTTCCCTTCGCATAATAACATTAAGTTTAAGTTGAGAACTGGTTCAAAAGAAAAACAAATAAAGAAAAAGGGAAAGAAGGAAAATTTCCATTCATCCTTAGTAAATTAATACCAGTAAGAAGAGTCCAGTATGGATATTCTTCTAAATAAATCTGCAAAAATTGCTTTTTAGTACATGCCTCTGGAAAGGCCTTTCAAGAAGTCCAGAGACAGACTGACTTTGGGAATGGACACATGACAAGCCATTCTGGAAAAGGCAAGTGGACCTTACCATATATCTCTAAGTCAAATAGAGAGTGCTTGGTGCCAGGCAGCTGCAGGTGGAAACGTGTCTTGACAGTAGGCACCAGTGTTTGCTCTTGTCTGAGATGTTTTCACACTTCATTCCCTACCTCCTTCCTCCCTACCCTATCCTCTGCCTCTTCTATTCCTTGCAGTCAAAAAAGATTCATCATGGAATGTTGACTCGGTGATCTCATTCCAAGGCCCTGTCTATTTAGACACAATAATTTGAACAGGAAATAAAACCAGTCATATTGGGAAAGGAAAACTAATAAAAAGGTTTCAGTCAGTCACTTAAAAGGAATAAACTGAATTCAATCTCTGTTTCGTTCCCAAGCTGGTTTGTGCATGTAGGCCAAGCCTAGGTAATAACACAAACCCAACAAATCGGGATTCTGTTCCTGAGAGACTCAACATGTAGCCGAAAAGCCCTCACATTTTGGTCCTTCACTAATAGCTGATTTGTAGCCATTTCTGGGGTGGAATGTAGCAGCTGTCTCACAGCTGGCTAGTGTCATGGACTGGTGATGGCACTAAGAAGTGACAAATAGCCTTTCGAATTTCAACTGTCAGGTTGATGAAGGAAGAAGAACGCAATCCAAAAAAACGTCAAGTCAGAACCTAGCTAAAATTTTGTATTCAACATTCTCAGTATTAATCAAAAGGGGTCAAAGAGACTAATTAACCACAGAAATTCAAAGTTATGGATTTGCCTCTTCGGGAAATTGGAGTTGCTTTCCCAACGCATAAGGAGCCAATAAACCAAAAACTCAGAAAAGATAACTTCTGACAAAGAACATATTTTTAAATGAAAGTTAGCTTTTATATGTATTTCCTGGTAATAAAAGAGAGAGAGAGAGAGAGAACTAACATTTATTTAACATCCATCCTGTGTCAAGCATGATACTGAGAGATTTACATACATAACCCATTAAATTGCCACAACAATCCTATGAGCTCGTGCAAAGAGAAATAAAAGTCCTTAGCAGTGCCCCATTTTGGAGCCATACACAGAAAGGACTAGGTTACTTTCTAACAACACTGAGATGAACATTAGTGATAAAATGTAGTAGAGAACAGGTAGTTCTCCCTTAGACAGAGAAGAGCTCTGACAACTCTCCTGGTGGTTGAGACAACCACGCAGTCTTAGAGGGACAAAAGGTTTCTCCACAAACAGTGGTAAGGAAGAGGTTAGTTCACTGGAAAAATTGTATGAATTAAGCAGACTCCTCCTTTAATAGGATCCAAAGAGACTTGATTTATAATTGAACTAATGGGTAATTCTAAGACTCCCAAAGATATTTGCCGTTTGATCTTGAAATTTGGAAGAAAGATAGTTCCATTCACTAAAGTTTATTGAAAACCACTATGTGATACAGTGGGCTCTATAATGATAACTGAAGCTCGTCCTTTCTTTCAAATAACTTGTTATATAGCTATTATTTATGGTTCATGTCGCCGTTTGTGTGAGGAGGGGACAGAATAGAAGTAACCTGAAGGCAGAATTCCTGGGTCCTCTTCACCACCATAGCTAATGGTAAAAATGGTTGAAAACACCTTCAAATAAGTAACTTTAAACCATCTCAGTAAGGTTTTCCAGTGAGCTTTCCTAATCACACAAATCATCCAGCAATAATTTCAATATTTAATAGATAAAGGAAACTGGGAATCAAAACAGTGAAGTGACTTCCCCATTTTACAAAGCTTGTCAGAACCAGGCCTCTTTTTGTTGCACCCAAGTGGTTTCTCCTATACGGCTTGGCCGCACTGTGCCAAACTACTTCTCAACCCATTTCTGAACCACGATCAATTAATGAAAACTATCAGTCAACATATTTATTTACTCGTTATTTTAACGGGTGGAGCAATTGTTTTAGTAATTGTCCAACTCAGCCCAAGTGGTCAATCCTACAGCCTTAGATAGACCCAGCTTCCAAGACGTATCTCTTCGTGGAATTAGGAATGACGTCAATGTGCAAAGTTGTTTGTCAAAGCACAGCATGAATTCACAATCACAATCAGCCTGTTTGGAAAGATTCTAGTGACTAAATCTGATGACAGTGTCAGTGCTTTGGCAGCGTGGTCATGAAAAGTTACAGGTCAAATCCAACGACTTATTACCCCATCAGGAGTTCCCTGATGAGAAAGGGCGTGTTGTGTTGCCATGCCTATATGAGATTAAGATAATCATTTTAACAGTAAAAGGCCAAAGCATTGGGAAATATTTATTAGTAACTGTTAAGCAATTCTTACCTTGGATTTTGGCCTGAGTGTTGCAGTGTCATTAAAGTATACCTGAATTATATGGCTTAGATATTTTGATGTGATCAAGAGAGTAATAATATGTCCTGCATATTGGGTTGGGACCGCTACCCATGATCTATATATGTCAAGCTCTCTCAAGTATGGAGTGATATACATTTATAGATTAAGAATTATGATAGATTTGAAGGAAAAAGCATTTGGAACTCTTTGAAACTCTCCTTAATATTGTTGAAACTTTGCACTGACTCATGACTTTGGAATATAAGCCAAGCAACCTTGTTTAAGAAGTTGATGCCTTCTGAATGAATTGGAGAGTAATTGTTTATCTTGGATAATTATCTCAGCAATCAGCAGCCTTTGATACCATTAGGCCTAAAGTCTAAGGTGACTATGATCTTTGGAAGAGATGAATAGATTTCATTACAGTGGTTCCTTTCAAATTTCTTGGAAAAGATCTAAGATGAGGTGCTGAAAGATTGGTTACTTATCTAAAAGATCAGTTTATGCCTCTCCTAGTCATCACAAGCATAAAGCTATTAGGAAAGAGAATGAATGAGTGCATTGGATGGCAATCTTACCATTGTCTCAATGAGTAATAGCTAGAAAACTGACATTGCCATATATGACTTCCTACCTTACATTCTGCCCTTCATCTAACATACTGTTTTCTTCCAAAGTTTACTGTGTATACTTACCATTCTCCAAAGATCACTAGAAATTTCACTTTTTCCATAAAGTCTAAGTAAAATTCTAATGCTCTGTCTAGGTAATCTCCTTGGCTAGAGCATAAGAGTGAGAGAAGTTATCTTGGTTATCTTTATATAACGACTTTTAAAAAATATATATTTTAAAAATATATAACTAAATATATCTTAGTTATATTGTATTAAATAGATTTTACTAAAATATAAAAATACATTAAAAACAAAATATTTTTAAATATCTTTTTAAAATATTCTTAATAAAAAGAATAATGATTCCCTTCTTTAAAGTACATGTTTTCCCAAATTTTCCAGCACTGAGGTGAATAGAGCTCTTAAAAGCATCTATAAAGATAATAAAGTGGCAATGTGATTGAGATCCATACTTGCATTTAGGGAAACAAGATGGTCTCCTGAGGTTCCTTTAAGATGTATGTGTCTATGGGCCAATTAATTAATCATGTTTGTGGTGGATCAATTGGCTATCCAAGTCACAGTCTTTTTTTAAAATTCATTTATTTAATTTTGTTTTTTTATTGCAGTAACAGTGGTTTATAACATTATATAAGTTTCAAGTGTACATAGTTATATATTTCGATTTCTGTGTGTATTGCATCATGCTCACCACCCAAAGATTAATTACCACCCATCACCACACACATGTACCTAATCGCTCCTTTCGCCCTCCTCCCTCCCCCCCAACCCCTCTGGTAACCACCAATCCAATCTCTGTTGCTATGTGTTTGTTTGTCGTTGTTTTTATCTTCTGCTTATGAGTGAGATCATACAGTATTTGACTATTTGACTTTCTCCCTCTGACTTATTTCACTTAGCATAATACCCTCAAGGTCCATCCATGTTGTCACAAATGGCCAGATTTCATCATTTCTTATGGCTGAGTAGTATTCCACTGTGTATATATACCACATCTTCTTTATCCGTTCGTCCCTTGATGGGCACCTAGGTTGCTTCCAAGTCTTGGCTGTTGTGAATAATGCTGCAATGAACATAGGGGTGCATGTAAATTTATGCATTCATGTTTTCATGTTCTTTGGAAAACTACCCAGCAGTGGAATAGTTGGATCACATAGTAGATCTATTGTTAATTTTTTGAGGAATCTCCACATTGTTTTCCATAGTGGCCGTACCAGTTTGCACTCCCACCAGCAGTGTATGAGGGTTCCCTTCTCTCCACATCCTCTCCAACACTTATTATTTCCTGTCTTGTTAATTATAGCTGTTCTGATGGGAGTGAGGTGATATCTCATTGTAGCTTTTATTTGCATTTCCCTGATAGTTAATTATGTTGAACATCTTTTCATGTGCCTGTTGGCAATCTTTATATCTTCTTTGGAGAAATATCTGTTCAGATCTTTTGACCATTTTTTAATTGGGTTGCTAGGTTTTGGTGTTGAGATGTATGAGTTCTTTATATATTTTGGATATTAATCCCTTATCAGATATATGGTTTGCAAATATCTTCTCTCAATTGTTAGGTTGTCTTTTTGCCTTGTTGATGGTTTCCTTTGCTGTGCAGAAGGTTTTTAGTTTGATGTAGTCCCATTTGTTTATTTTTTCTATTGTTTCCCTTGCCCAGTCAGACATGGTACTTGAAAAGATGCTGCTAAGACCAATGTCAAAGAGTGTACTGCCTATGTTTTCTTCTAGAAGTTTCAGGGTTTCAGGTTTTACATTCAAGTCACTAATCCATTTTGAGTTAATTTTTGTGTATGGTGTAAGAAAATGGTCTACTTTCATTCTTTTGCCTGTGGCTGTCCAGTTTTCCCAATATCATTTATTGAAGAGACTTTCCTTTCTCCATTGTATGTTCTTGGCTCTCTTGTTGAAAATTAGCTGTCCACAGATGTGTAGGTTTATTTCTGCGCTCTCAATTCTGTTCCATTGATCTGTGTCTGTTTTTGTGCCAGTACCATGCTGTTTTGGTTACCATGGCTTTGTAGCATATTTTGAAATCAGGGAGTGTGATACCTCCAGCTTTGCTCTTTTTTTCTCAGGATTACTTTGGCTATTCGGGGTCTTTCATTGTTCCATATAATCAAGGCACAGTCTTCATACAACTGTGGTGTAGGTATCTAGCACTTGGCTTCTGGAGCCATATCGTCTGGATTTTAAATCTGTTTCGTTCACTTTACAGGCAACTGGTCTTAAGCAAGTAAGCTAACATCTCTGTCTAGCTTTCCTCATCTGCAAAAAGAATAATAGCAATGTCTACCTCACTGAATTAAATTAGATTAATATAACCTATATATTACATATATTAATATATAATATATTGATACAAGTGAAGTGCTTAGAATAGTGCCTGGGACAAAATAAGATCTCAATAAGCAAGAGTTATTGTTGTTCTCTTGGAACGAGTACCCCTTCACTCACCTCAGATCAGCACTTTCATCTACCTCATCTTGCTGCTAGATTCCTCTTCTGATTTCCCCATGCCGACACCTCACCCTGACTCATAGTACCACAGAAACTCCTTAGTACCACAGAAACTCCTTAAAGACCACATCCTTTACCTCTTTGGGTTTCTCACACGACCTAGCAATGTAGTCAGCATAGGGTCAGCAAAAATTAAGTATTTATTGAAACAAATTACCCTGGTTGTCCCCCAACAAGAAATTCTCAGTCAGGTACAATTCCTTCTCTGGTATCTTGGTGAGATGACCCAATGTCACCTCTGGGAATTATTAAAGAGATATTATAAGCAACATGACTATAATTAGGCCATTAAATCTTTTAGGGTGTAATCTGCAATATAGTCATTACTTTGTACTCAGTGAATTACTGGGCAAAAGGACATAGGTCAAGAAGACATGTGAAGCTGGATGCCAGCTGCTAAACTCTGATATTCAGACTATGAACTATTATGGTCAAATTATTCTTTCTGAAAGGATAACTACATGATTAATAAGAGACAGGCTGAAGAGGAATCAAATTACAAATTTCACTGTCATACAGCTAAGAATCCAGTCTACCAAAATACTTTTTTCTACCTTACCTACTTACCTGCATAAGCTGAGACAATAGCCAAAACTAAACTTTATTAAAATACATAGACAATTCAATCAATGCAGAAAAAAATGAATAAGTAAAAAGTGTTGCTCAGTAAAAGTCATATCACTTCACCACTCTCTAATTGTCTTTTTTTTTTACTTTCCTCATCTATATAGAAAGAGAGGAGAGGTAGAGTACTACATAATATATGAGGTATTCCTTCCAACTTAAGCATTCAGTGATTCTGACTTTGACCCAGCACAGAAACAGACTATGTATTATCCTTTTCAACTGCTTCTGCTGACATGGTCCATGGCCATAGAAAAATAAAGTGGGACCAAGGGAAGTGAAAACGAGTCTTGCAGGAGGAGAATGCTCTCTCATTTAGTACAGATCTAGTAAATGACTTTAATAACACCTCCAAAAACCAAAATAAAAGAGGAACCCTCTTACTAGTTAACCTTATCTCTCTAGCTTCCAGAAGGTGTCTTAAAGTTTAGTGGGGTTGACAGACAAATAAATGTGAGAAGCACATAGTGTATATTTTTTAATTTAAAAAGGATGCTTTTGAAAATTTCTATCTAAATCACTGTGTTATCATTCCAATCACGGTAGAAATGTGTTAGAAAAGTTTATTATTTGAAGTTAACTCTATAATGATTCTTTCTACAAAGCAAATGATTGACAGCTCATGTGTATGATTGATATATTCACTTTTTTCATTAAGCAGAGTCCATCTCTACCAGAATAAGAAGTGCCATAATGCCGGGGATTCTTATCAGGTTTACTCTTGCCTTTGTTTTGTGAGGATTAAGCAAGTTAACACACGGAAAGCCGCTGAAACAGAGCCTTACACTTTGTAAACATTCAAGAGATGTCAGCTATTGCTACTGTTCTTGCTTTTTCTTTGTATGGTAGTATGTCCATAAATTCGCAAATATTCCCTAGTGAGGTGGGTCAGAGAATTCTTTCTTATTTATTCCTTTTCTATGAACCTCTCCTCACTACCAAATTCTCCCTGAAGCAAGTAAAAGATCTAACTGGAAAAACAGGATTCAAGTAAATTCTTTAGAGGATTTCACAATCAGATTTAGCTCTAGTAATGCATAATGCATCATACTGAGTTCATATTTTGGCTAAGACAGAAAGTTGACTATTAGCCTTAGTGATGTTAACTTTAGTAAAATCACAGTTTTATTTCTATTTAGCCTTTTACTGTCGAGTCTAATGATTTGTTTAAGTAAGTTCATCTGCCTTATCACCTAAGAAAATAAAGTGTTTCATGTTTTGATTTCATCTTACATTTCACAAACGTTTTTGAATTTTGGAAAATTTTACAACCTAAACTCATGGATATATTTTTACATGCTACCAATTCTAATAAAATGTATAAAAAGAGACAGTACAGAGTTAAAAGACGAGTCTGGGAATTAGACAAAATTTAGTCTTTCCATTAATCATGAGGCCTTAGGCACATTACTTAGTCTCGGTTAGCTTCAGTTTCCTCATTTCTCATGCAGAGACAATAACAGTTTAGATTTCATAGAGTTATTGTGTGGAATTAAACAATTTAAAATAAATGTCAAGGACCTCGTGTGTGGTAAGTTCTCAATGCCTGTAATTCTATAAAAATTGCTGAGGTGGCAGACTTCAGAGGTCTCTAGAGCAGCCTTTAAACAGGGAATTATTAGTCTCAGCAACCATTTTAATAAAGGAATAAATGATAATATAATACATATACTGTTCTTTAAGTACAAATATTTACTTGCCTCTTGTCCATTGATCTTCAGTTGGATCTAAGTACACACACACACATATATTTAGGTAGCTACATTTGCATTTATACATGCATTTATATATACGACATGGATATTATTGGTCTGTAACTTTCTTTGAACTCATTTAATGATGAATTAACTGAGTCTCTTCTGACCCAGGATTGACCAAGTATTCTCTCATTGAAACTCAAATTTTCTATGATCTAATGTTTTCCTACAGATTTTTAAATATTTATCGATGTATATTCTTGATCCAATATCTGTTTGAAGTTCCTAGTACTTTATGTTTAAATCTGGATCACCTATCAAACGTTTAGAAAGAGCACCCCCTTCCCACAACCGTCTCCAACCCATCAATTTTCAAATACATTAATCATGTTTCAAGGTCACTTCCAAGCCCTGCAGTGTTTACTTGGACAATACCAATACCTCTCTTACTAAAAGTACAGGAAAATCCTCAAGAAAAGGAAAGCATTCAATTACTTCCATATTGGTAAAGATTGGTGTTTGAATGTATAGGAAGTACAGAATTGAGTAATCTACTGATGTTCAGCAAATAATAATATCTCATCCTTTGTAATAAAGATGACACTACTGACATCTTCACAACACAGGTGTTTTGAATTGTTTTTCCAGTATAGTAATGGATTCTATAAACTGCACATATTCTTCTTTTTAAATAAATTCTGCCCTGCCCACCCCCTGCCACCTCCACTTCATTCCTTTCACCATCAAATACGCTTATGACAGGGGCAATTGGGGTTAAGAAAACAACATGTATTCTCCAATAGATAAAATTTGACTGGTCTTATTGAACTCATGACCTGGACTTCATTAGGAGCTCACACACATTAATGGAACTAACTGGCCTATACTTAGTTGATATTAATTAGGTTATTGAATAGATTGAATTCACTTTAGTATGGCTTCAATGCCATTGTGGTCTCAAGAAAAACCCTGGCTACCAAGTGAAGTTGTATTATTCGCATCTTTATTACTCACATTGAGTTTGGCGGCTGAAACAAGACAATCTTTGAGTCTTCAGGGTTTTATTTTGTCTCTAATTGGTGATTTTCTACATTGTATGTGTATGTGTTAACTATTATTCCATTTTGACTTATTTTAAACTTAAATCTTATTGTTTCTTCTTCCCTATTTCCCTCATCATTCATCAATAAGCTAAACATTTTTAGATGGTATCACATTTCTGCGTTTTCTATGAAGCTGGTTGTCTCTGTACCATTTTCTTGCCTCCTTCTCCTTTTTTTTTTAACTTACCATCTGTTTTCCCAGCTTACTTTCCACTTGTTTCTGAAGTTTCTTTTAAGGGAGATGCTATTAGAGTGGATTAAAGACAAAGGACATGAAGATATGCACTCATCAGGAAAAAAAAAGAATTTAATGCAGCCTAAGGTCTATTTTAGGGAGATTCTAACTTCAACTCAGGGATCTATAGATGAACTTAAGCTATTTCAGGTCAGGATATAGTCCTGATATTAAATAATAATAAATGTATATTAATATAGTATAAAAATAATTTAGTGTAAATAGGACAAGTATTAGAGTAAATAATATGTTAGAGTATGTAATTGTATATTTGTAATATTGTATGTATATTATATATTTACAATATATAACATTTTTTATATATAATTGTATATTTGTAACATAATATACAAAATTAACATTAGATATATCAATATCAATTTATAGGATATAATTTAAATCATTGCTAAAATAAATAACATGATAGTCTTCTATTATTTATATTATTAAATAATATTATTTTAATAGTATTAATTGTTTTACATGATTAATTAATTCCAAGAACAATGCCTCATGTCATTTTCAGTTTCATTGTGATACCTGGCAATTCTAAACCATTAGCAGATATCCCAGTCATTCATTCATTTACTTACTATTCATGCAATTAATAGGCATTGAATCCTCTCCCGTGTGCCCTGTACTTTGCTAAGAACTGAGGACACAACTTAAAACAAGGCAGAGATGCACCCTCCTGCCCTTATGTAACTTGCATTCTCATGTAGTGAGAGCAATATTAGAGTAACATTCCTTGTACCACTTAAATCTTTTGTCCTCCGGGGAGGTGGTGTGACATCTGATTGGTGATGCTGGAAGCAAGTCCTCAGCATGAATGTCTCAACTCTGCCATTTTCCTTCCTCCTAGGCCCCAACTTCCCTCTGAAAGTGCTCTCCAAAAGGTGCCAGTCTAAATGTATCATTAAATATTAGGAAGCTCTCTGTTGCCATACTTCTAAGCCATTTCCTCCAGCCCAGCTTTCAGTAGTGAAGCTAAAATTTTGATCTCCAGAATCATCCTTGAATTCTTTGTCTTATCTCTTAAGTGATTCCAACCTAGGGTGGTAAAGAGGATTGCTCCTCACTGAGTTTCCTCAAACCTAACACTGAGATAGAGAAGAGAGAAGCGACTGATTCTAGATAAGGGGAGGGCAGACATAAGTGCTGCCCACCAAGGTTTCTGGTTCTCCTCTCCTTCCAAACATGAGAGTTGATTACACTTTTTAACCCCTTAACATTAGGACTGACCATGTGCTTTTGCATTGTCCAAAGAGCAGAGGACACTTTCACATGATGTATTTAAGAGCTGGTGTGCAAGCACAATTCTGTATCTTCTCTATTCTGTTCTACCAAAGATAATGTAGAAGCATGCAATGAAATGCAGCATCCTATGCACAGAGCATCCACCCGCCTAAGCCCCTGAAGGACTACAATGAGCAGAACTGTCCCACTGGGCTGCTTTGGGCCCAAAGTGTGAGTGATAAATTGACCTTTGTTGTCTTAAGCCATTGAGATTTGGGGGTTATCAGTTATGGCTGCAGACGGTCAAATCAGGATAGATCTTTCTGAGGAAGTGTAGTGATGTTGAAGCTGATGCTAAGAATAAGACAGAGCAGAACTCAGACAGAGTAAAGAGAAAGATTTTAAGCACAAACTGAAGAAACAGCTGGCACAAAGGACCTGAGGAGGTAAAGAGCACAGAATATTCAAGGAACTGATGGAATGCCAGCTTTAACGATGTCTGAAAGCAGAAGACAGTAGCTCACGTGTTGCCCAGGCCACTCATTCTGTCTTCTGGCTGTTGCAAAAGGCAAGGAAGAGAACATCATCTCCAGAAAGTCAACATCTGTGACTATTAATGACCTAGGACGTTACTGCTTGCTCTTGATTTTCCTGTTCACTGAGAAGGCAGAGATGGAGTGTTTAAGAGAAAAGTAGAGAAAGATAATTTACAGAAATAATTTTTTCAGTAGAATATCACCTTTCTTTGAATCCATTTTATACTGAGCACAAATATGGTCAATAGGGGCAGAATCAAGATTTTTGGGGTCTGAAGGACATACAATTTTCCAGGAGGGGCCTCTTTAGGGCCCTGAAAGTGAAGCTCTCAGAAGCTTAAGCTTCATTAGCTTCACAGTTAACTCTTTTTCATTTGTTTTTCTGATTTTACACCTGCGGTGGCTCCTCAGCACCTATGACAGTATTTCTCAAGCTTTTAAAAATTCAAGTTTCTTTTGAGAAACATAAAAATCTCATGACTCCGCACCCCCTGCAATTATAACAAATCCCTTATCCTTTTCAGCATCATCCACCAACTCCACAAACTACCAAATCACTTAGTCAAATATAATTCAGACTTTTGGGAGTGACATTAAAGTCCCTTCACAAGCAGATTCCAGGCAGCATTGTCAGCCCTATCACCTTCACACCCTCCAGACAGAGCACATCCTTTGGTCAGACTACATGGCTTATTGTGTATCTTTAACTCATGCTAAGTAGTTTCTTAAGCTGTGACTCTCTAACTCCCTTATTTTAAATGACTGGCAGCATAGTGATCTTTCTTCAAGATTCAGCTCAAATGTCTTCCAATGTATTATCTCTCTGTTTCCCAGACCTATTTATTCAACCAATCAAGTTCTTCCCCGTGCTCTTCACTGTTCTATTATAGCACACACTAAATTACACTATTGTTATTTGTAGCTGTATCTCTCTCCAGCATTGAAATACAGACTCCTACGTGGAAAGCAGGGCTTGCTGGGGATTGAACAAATGTTTGCAGGTGGAAGTCTTGAAGGAAGGGCAGAAGGGAAGGAGAACCACAATGGAGGTAGATGACAGCCCTACCGTTGAGAAGTGCATGATTTTTTATTAAATTCCTATACCAAAACTTGGCTTTTGCTTCCTTCTTGTAATTTTCTTTTCTTTTTATCTCAAAAGTGATGCGTGTTAATTTTAGAATTTTTCATATAGATTGTTTAAAGGAAAAAATCACCTGCAATCTCCTTAATATTTCTCACTAAAGTGTTTTTTTCTTTGGTCTTTTAAATTTCCTATATACTTTGAAAATTCCTTTTGTGTAAGAGGTGAAAAAGACATTTTATTACTTTTGGAGAATTGTGTTCATTTAAAAAACAAAACAAAAATTGTAAAACATATCCTACACGTTTGCACATGAGGATGTATCCTACATCCTCACATGATTTGACTTCAAAATGTGACTGTACTTTTTCACAGGAAAATATATAAAAATGATGAACGCATGCTATGTTCACTCCAAAATTCCATGAATTTAGCTAGCTTAAATAGAAAATGAATTTGTGATACATTACACTATTTTTAGTCATTTTTATAATTAGCTACCAAATGATAGCATTATGTTTCATGGTGGAAAGGAAGACAAAACTCAGCAAAATAGGCTGAAAAGACTTTTTTAAAAGTAAAGGTAATTTTAATTTTTTAAGTTAATTTTAAAAGCTAAATATGCATGATTAAAATTCAAAAAGTCAGAAAGATGTAAAAGGGATTCCATTATCCAAGATATAACTAATATAAACAGGGTCTTGGCATCCTTCCAGAATTTTCTATTCATTTATAAGCATTTTTAGTCAAACAATGCCATGCTGTTATAAATTGTCTGCAACTTACTCTTTCCACATAGAATATTTTAGTCATATATGCATATTAGTATATATATCTATACATGTGTATCTATGTCTAGATGGATGAATGGATGGCTAGATAGATAGGTCTCTCAGTCTTCTTTTTAATCTCTGTAGAGTATTCTGTGGTATGGCTAGGCTGAAACACGTTTAACTTTCCTCCAATTAATTGACATGTAGGTTGTTTCCAGGGTTTTCATACTGTAATAACATAGATTATTTATTTGACTGTTTTTGTCATAGTTTGTTTCAAATCCAAACTGAAAATTCTTTTTTCTTTTAAAAGATAATTTTATTTAATGACAGCCATTGTTATAACAGGTAAGTTGGATCTTAAAACCATCTACGTGTCATATATATTTTTTAAATTTCTTTTCTATCTACTGGTATATGGTCTTTTATCTACTTTGGGGGTTTTGGGGTTTTTTTTGGTTTTTTTTTGTTGTTGTTTTATTAAGTTTATGATAGATTACAACCTTGTGAGATTTCGGTTGTACATTATTGTTAGTCATGTTGTGGGAACACCACTTCACCCTTTGTGCCCTCCCCCCCCCCCCCCCTTTCCCTGGTAACCACCCATCAGTTCTCCTTGTCTATATGTTAACTTCCACCTATGAGTGGAGTCATATAGAGTTCGTCTTTCTCTGTCTGGCTTATTTCGCTTAACATAATACCCTCAAGGTCCATCCATGTTGATGCGAATGGGACAATTTTTTCCTTTTTTATGGCTGAGTAGTATTCCATTGTGTATATACACCATATCTTCTTTATCCAATCATCAGTTGCTGGGCACTTAGGTTGGTTCCACGTCTTGGCTATTGTAAATAATGCTATGATGAACATAGGGGTGCATGGGACTCTTGGAATTGCTGATTTCAGGTTCTTAGGATAGATACCCAGTAGTGGGATGGCTGGGTCATATGGTATTTCTATTTTTAACTTTTTGAGAAATCTCCATACTCTTTTCCATAGTGGCTGCACCAGTTTGCATTCCCACCAACAGTGTATGAGGGTTCCTTTAACTCCACAACCTCTCCAACATTTGTCACTCTTGGTTTTGGATATTTTTGCCATTCTAATGGGTGTAAGGTGATATCTTAGTGTAGTTTTGATTTGCATTTCCCTAATGATTAGTGATGATGAGTGTCTTTTCATGTGTCTACTGGCCATCCTTATATCTTCTTTGGAGAAATGTCTGTTCATGTCCTCTGCCCATTTTTTGATCGGGTTGTTTGTGTTTTTGTTGTTGAGCTGTGTGAGTTCTTTATATATTATGGAGATTAACCCTTTGTCAGATAAGTAGCTTGTAAATATTTTTTCCCAATTAGTGGGCTGTTTTTTTGTTTCAATCCTGTTTTCCTTTGCCTTGAAGAAGCTCTTTAGTCTGATGAAGTCCCATTTGTTTATTCTTTCTATTGCTTCCCTCATCTGAGGAGTTATGGTGTCCGAAAAGATTCTTTTGAAGCTGATGCCAAAGAGTGTACTGCCTATATTCTCTTCTAGAAGACTTATTGTTTCAGGCCTAATCTTTAGGTCTTTGATCCATTTTGAGTTTATTTTTGTGAATGGTGAAAAAGAATGGTCAATCTTCAATCTTTTACATGTGGCTGTCCAGTTTTCCCAGCACCATTTGTTAAAGAGACTTTCTTTTCTCCATTGTAGACCCTCAGCTCCTTTGTTGAAGATTAGCTGTCCATAGATGTGTGGTTTTATTTCTGGGCTTTTGAATCTGTTCCATTGATCTGTGCACCTGTTTTTGTACCAGTACCATGCTGTTTTGATCACTGTAGCTTTGTAGTATGTTTTGAAATCAGGGATTGTGATGCCTCTGGCTTTGTTTTTCTTACTCAGGATTGCTTTAGCAATTCGCTGGCTTTTGTTGCCCCATGTGAATTTTAGGATTCTTTGTTCAATTTCTGTAAAGAATGTCATTGGGATTCTGATTGGGATAGCATTGAATCTGTAGATTGCTTTAGGTAGTATGGACATTTTAACTATGTTTCTTCTTCCAATCCATGTGCATGGAATGTCTTTCCATCTCTTTATGTCGTCATCAATTTCTTTCAAGAAAGTCTTGTAGTTTTCATTGTATAAATCTTTCACTTCCTTGGTTAAATTTATCCCAAGGTATTTTATTCTTTTCATTGCGATTGTGAATGGGATTGAGTTCTTGAGTTCTTTTTCTGTTAGTTTATTGTTAGAGTATAGAAATGCTGCTGATTTATGTACGTTGATTTTATATCCTGCAACTTTGCTGTAGCTGTTGATTGTTTCTAATAGTTTTCCTATGGATTCTTTGGGGTTTTCTATATATAAGATCATGTCATCTGCAAACAGCAAGAGTTTTACTTATTCATTGCCTATTTGGATTCCTTTTATTTCTTTTTCCTGCCGAATTGCTCTGGCCAACACCTCCAGTACTATGTTGAATAGGAGTGGTGAAAGTGGGCACCCTTGTCTTGTTCCTGTTCTCAGAGGGATGGCATTCAGTTTTTGTCCATTGAGTATGATGTTGGCTGTGGGTTTGTCATATATGACCTTTATTGTGTTAAGGTACTTTCCTTCTATACCCATTTTATTGAGGGTTTTTATCATAAATGGATGTCGGATCTTGTCAAATGCTTTCTCTGCATCTATTATCTACTTTGTTTTTGTTTTTATTCTTCCTTATGGTAGTTTTCTTAGTGATTATATTTATAATTTAATATTGAATACTAAAAGCTCTATTTCTTGATTTTTTTCCACTTTAGGCAGTATTTATGCTATGTTATATGTCCAGGTATGAAATATGAGAAGATTTCCCCATCTACACTTTCTTCCACCTCTCATTTCCCATACTGTCAGATACTGATGCGCCATATTTTAATTTTATGTTGTCAAGATTTTTAACATTTACATTCAGTCTGCCATTGTAATCCAATTGTTGTTCAAGCTAAGGCTCATATTCAGATTGATTCTATGTTCCTGGACAACTCTTACAAGACGTCGCTTCACTTTTTCTGAATTCTTTATTTGAATCATCTCTTGGGAGGCTGAGTTTTATCATTAAGGAAGTTTCTTGTTTTTGTTTTTGATTCTTTTATCCAACAGGGACTCATGAGTGCTATATTTCGTGAGTCCTTGCTTGCTTGAGAATATAATTTTGCGGTACTTATTAAAAAACAACATTTTGACTTAGAATTTTCTTTCATCAAATATTTTTTTTTTGTCTCAGAACAATGAGGAAGCTCTGGGACCAGATCATACCTAAAAGTAAACTGTTTTTTTCTGTCTCTGTATCTACAGGGTCTGTCTCCCACCCTTGTACCCTGGAAATTCTTGTCTAATTACATTTTCCTTTGTGTCATCCCCAAGCTTGAATATTCTGTCACTGACATGGTACTTTTGAGGTTTGAAATGTTTTGAGTAATAGCCATTCTATTTTTTCTGCTGCTTCTAGTGTAGTTTCTATTTATACAAAAGTGCTATTTTTTTCCTTAACCTCTTTCTTGAGCTTTTTCAGGGCCTCCTCCAGCTCATGATGTTGTCTTATCCATCTTTTTAAAATTAAAAAAAAATTACTGAGATAAGTCATTAAAAGTCTTTTTTTTTTTTTTTCAAAATATATCCTTGTCTCTAGTTCTCTGAGGGTACAAAGAAGCATTTGGCTGAAATGTTCTTCTATTTCTAGGAAGTTTATGTTTTTCTAAAATGTACTTTCATCTGTCCTTTAATATAAATTATGTATCCTTTGTTCTTTTGTTTTTATAGCATCTGTACCAAAGTCTTATTTTGGATCCCTTTGGCTTATCATTCATCTTTGAACATTAGCAGTTCTAACCTGGCCTACTTTTTCCTAAGGAAGACTATGGGAATGAGTAGATGCTCAACCTGTGTCAACTGATTTGTCGTCTCTGAACTCTTTTTCACCAAATCTGCTCTGTCTTCTGTCCTGGGGAGATTGTTCTGCAGCAAATCACCCAGGCAGGTCTATGTGACTTGCAGTGAAGCATCTTATCACAAATGTCTTTTATTTGGTGATTTAGTCTTTACCTTTGGTCAGCAGTACATGCCCAATAATCATGTTCTTCACTTTTTTCATGACCATCCACACCTCACTCCTTATTGTTCCAAGTAAAACATCATCAGAAGGACCCATTAGGATCCTTGCATTCTTTAAGAGGAATCTGTACTTTGCTTAAGAATCAGAGAGGTTTATATTAGCTCTCAATGTCTTCCCTCCATTTGATTCAAGTCCCACTATATTTGATGGGTGGTTATAATTGATAGGCTGTGTTTGCTGATTTTAACCATTTCCAAGTTTCAATTCAAGTAAGATTTTACATTTCAAAATTTAAATTGTTGTGTTCATTAGGTTTCTGGCATGGGGCAGAGTTGGGAATTAATGGAAATATGCCTTTCCTTCACCATGTTTTACAAGAAGTCTCCTTTTTCTTTCAAACTGTATGACAACACAGTCTGTTTCAGAGAATTTATTCTCACACATGCCAATCACAAATCTTTTACTGAATTTAATACAGAAAAATAAGAATAGTATGTTACTGATGTCCTCCATCTATATTCTATATCCATATTCCTAGTTGTGGGGATGTTCTAAATATTTCCAACACTTAAAAAATCAACTTTTTGAGGATAAAAGTAATATTTGTCAATTGCTGAAAATTTAGCAATATACACGTATTAAAAGAAAGAGAATTTAAACCATGTATAATTCCACCACCCTATAATCAGTATATTTTATTTATTTTAAGATGGACATTTTCTCACATTTTAGTATCTCCAAAATGAGGTTATGCTTTAAAATTGGTGGCATGTCACAATTTGATTAGCAGTATATTTTATCTCTTACTGGTATATGAAATAATGGTGCATCATATGGCTGATGCCATCTTAGATTTGATGCAATATGATATTTTATATTTTCTTCCAGATAAATGTACTATTTTAAACCAAAATTGAGATCATATTCATATAATTTTGGGGCTAACTTTAAGTGAAATGCAACAATTTGAGCTCCTTGTAGACAAACTTAAGCAGTATCACAATATCATGATCTTTTAAAAATGTTATTCAATTTTATAAACGAGCAATCTAAATAACTACGTAACTTAAAATAAAGAGAAGAAAGGTATCTCTTTCAAAGTCTACAGCTCACTAAACTTCTCTGAGTCTCAGTTTTACTCATCTATAAAATGAACTTAATACCTACCACCTAGAGAAGCCAAGATGATTCAGTGAAGTGCTCACTTCAATGCAGCACATGTTAAATACTCAATAAATGTGAGTCATCAGCATTATTGTTACTAGTCGCAGCATCGTTAGTAATGATCCTTCATGGAATGGCTTCTGCATTTACTTCACAAGACAGATGACTGACTCCATTCTGTTAAATGGACCTGCTTACCTCATGCCAGACACTGCTAGGAACTGGGAATGCAAAGACAATTACAGCTTTTACATAGAACCCTCTATGAGCCAGTTTACTTTCAGGACCTTATTCATTTATTTTGGTCGCAAAGATAGATTTTCTCTGAACATTCACTGCTCTCCACTGACCACAGGCCAAATCTCTTTCATGCCTTTTATGCTCACATGTAAAACTTACCATTCTCATCACACATCTTTATTACCCTATTTCTGCAACTCTCTTATAGTTCCTTCTTCGTCGGTAGTGCTCTTCCCCTTTCCTATCTCCAGAGATCCAAATCTCCCCTAACCAAAGAATATTTTAGAGTTAAGAAAGAAGTTCCTTATAATTTTCATTCTGTGTAAACAAAAAAAAGAGGAATAAGAACTAGAAAACAAATGAATTAGCACCTGGTATTGAGCAATGTCGTTCACACGCAACTTTCCTCGCATCCTTCCAGAATCCAGCTCCTCTGAAATCATTGCTCCTTCCTCCATACTCCCCAGAGCACTATTTGCAATAGTTCTTATCATAGTCTGCATCATAGTATTTGTGTGTGTGTCTTATTTGCCCTATATTGTGTGGCCCTTGAGGGCAGAAATGATATGCTATTTGTCTTGTCTCCAATGCGTCAGCACACAGCACCTGCCCCATAAGTGGTCGTCAAATCAAATTACTTTGGTCACCTGACTCTTAAGACCATTATCAGCACTACTTATCCCTTGAAGTAAATCACTCCATTCACTTATTTGAAAATAAAAACAATCAATGTCTGACATTTTCATATATAGATACATATATACAGATATGAATGAATGCAATATTCATATACATATAGGAAAATGTCAGATAGTTTTCCAAGGCTTTCAACAAAAACATTTCTGTGCTCCTTTCCAGATCTCATCCTCAGAGGCAAACACCTGCAATTCCTTTAGCTGTTCCCACTATTTGCTTTGTCTTGTCTGAACAGCATGTGGACAGTGCTCCTTCTTAACTTTTCCCATGTAATGAAGTGGAAGATGAGCATTGACCTTTTTTTTTTTTTTTGAGGAAGATTAGCCCTGAGCTAACTACTGCCAATCCTCCTCTTTGTACTGAGGAAGACTGGCCCTGAACTAACATCCTCCCCATCTTCCTCTACTTTATATGTGGGATGCCTACCACAGCATGGCTTTTCACCAAGTGGTGCCATGTCCGCACCTGGGATCCAAACCGGCAAACCCTGGGCCGCCGAGAAGTCGAACGTACGAACTTAACTGCTGTGCCACCTGGCCGGGCCCAGCGTTGATCTTTTTACATTCCTTCCCTTCACCCGAACACATTTTGCCTCCCTCTATACTCCCAATATAATTCAACTTAATTCTTCCTTGGGTCCTCTACCCTCTTATTCCAATCCACACTGTCCTTCTTGAGGTCTGTTTCACAGCTGCCATCCTGGGATCTCCCTTCATCGTTATGTTGACTATTCCTCTTAGTTCTCTCCTGTGTTGGTTTCCTTGTTTCCTGGACCCCAGATATTTGTACTTTTGGTTTATTCCTTACTTTGGTGTATCACATATTCAGCAGTTTTTCAAGGGACTGTTTATCAGAAATAATATCAACATTTTTGAGAAAAGTGATAGGAAATTTGACTTAGGATTCTAGCTTAGAGATGTCTATCCTCCAGAATTGGGAAAGGATCCCTGCCTTCAGAAGTCCTGATGAAGCGCAGATAAAGCGTCTCTCATGTTATGTGAAAAAGTGCCATACTGCTCGTCTGTGGGGCGCAAGACACAAAGTCAGGTAAGGTCATTGGAGAGGCAACATTAGAGGAGTGTAGGAAGGGGACAGGGCTGAACTGAAAGCCAGGCAGAATTTTTAAATCATCGTTGATTCAAACATGACAGAACACAGCAGGAAAGCCTGCTGAAAGCAAAAGGATTGGAAGTAGAGACTGTTATGTGGAACCAGAAAGAATGTCCTGGGACAAAAAATAAAATAAACTCTCTCCAGCCGCTCTCGACTTGGTGCCAGCATCTGGCTGAAAGGGAGCCTCTTCCGGGCTGTCCAAAATCTCACCACCTGGACACTCTCCTGCATCCATTTCATTCTCATAGATGAGGTTAGCTCAGCTCTCATGAATTCCTATATGACCTGAAACATAAAATGCTCACACCAGGGAGCAAAGCCATTCACGTTTTCTTACAATTCAGGATCTTTTCAGTCGAGCAACTAAGGCCAAGAACAAAATAGCTCAAATCGTCCTGGTGTAGAGGGCCCTTTGGCTCTACAGCATTAGGCAGCTGCTGTCACTGAAATGGGAAGGTTAGGTATGTCGGCCAGCAGCAACCTATCCAGCTACTGAGAAGCCCGAACAGCCACCAAATGCAGAATTCTACAAGGATACAAAATTCCATCTGAATCCACGCCAGCAAATGAGTGTGCAGTGATGCCCGAGGCTTCCACTATGTACTGCTCCATGCTGCTGGAAAGTTTCTCTTCAGCCTTGGTGCTAATGCACTGCTTGGCCTTTTGTGGCAGTTGTGAGAGAACTTCAGGATCATTCCTGAAATGGTGCCTTTCCCATACACCGTGTATCATCAGATCATATTAACAGGCCAAGATTATCAATTATCCATACTAAGTAAAGTGTGCTTAGATCTCCTGCCTTCTCCAAGCAGATGGGCTACATATCTGCTCTGAGAAAGGAAAACTCTTATCGCATGCAAATCCCTCACTTAAAGCTTTTTGCTTAGAAATAATACTGAGCTTTGGATATTTATGGTGCTAAAAAGGCATTGAGGAAAGAAATGCTTCCCTTTGTATCTCAAGTAAGGTAAAGGAAAATCTGGAGAAAGGTTATAAAAGAGATGAGAACACTCTCCTGCCACTCAACTCCCCCTTGGCTGAAAAGGTTACAGATTTCTCCTACAATCATTGATTTCCAAAGTGTGGTCCACTTGACAGCAGCATCAAATGATCAGGGATCTTACTAGAAATTCAGAGTCTCAGGCCCCATCCTTCCTCAATCAGAATCTTTATGTTTAACAAGATCCCTAGGTGATTCATATAAATATTAAAACTAGAAAAGCACTGCCTATAGAGACCCTGCATCCTATTTGTGGCACAGGATGTCAATAAGTTTCATTACTGGTGATACCACACTGGACGATTTGGGTAACGTGGTGTCTGCCAACTTTCTCTACTATAAAGTTGTTTATTTTCCCGTTGTAATGAATAAGAATTTTATGCTGAGATACTCTGAAACTACATAAATGTCTTATTTCTCTTCATATTTTTGCCCACTAGTTTTAGCATCCATTGGTGACACTTGACGCAACAATAATTACTATGGTATTTACCAAATGGTGATTTCTAAAATTGTTAATAGACTATTTTTTTTAGAATATACATGTGTTCCATATCTAGTTTCTCCTATTACTAACATCTTACATTAATATATTATACTTAATTAATGAACAAATATTGATCTATTTTTATTAGCTAAAGTCCATAGTTTATTCAGGTTTCCTTAGTCCTACCTACTGTCCTTTTCTATTCCAGAATCCCATCCAGGATGCCACATTATATTTAGTTGTCATATCTACTTAGGTTTTCTTGGTTTGACAGTTTCTCAGACATTTATTTCTGCCGCTCATTCCTCATGTATTAATTGGAATTCAACTTAAAGAACTGTCCCTTCTCCACCACTTATTTAATTATTTCTATCTGTGTGGACTCATGGATATTTATTTTATTCTATATGGTTTAAGCCATTGCCATCCTTATCTATTTTATTATACAAATTATGTCAGATGTGTCATTTGGAATTCCTTCAAGTTGATTCCTTGACATAGTCCCATCATTTTTAGCACTTCCTTACGTTCTGGCATCGTAAAATGTTCTAGGCTTATCATATACTTTTCTGCCCCCAGCCCTTGAATCAGACATTTCTCTGAGGGGTTTAGATCTTTTAATTGATGGGTAGTGTTTAGAAACCAAGATCTTGGGGCTAGGCATTCTTTTTCCTACTGGGGTGTCACTATTTCTAGACTCTCTCAGTGGCAGAGCTAGAAATTGTATGGATGTATTCTAACCCATACAGACATATACACCTATGTCTATTTCCATGTATATTAAAAATCATGAGTTTATACTGATACCTCTGATTTGAATCCAATAGCAAGGGTTTATCTTAGCCTTCCCCTTTTACCTATTTGCAAGTTCGTTCCCTGACAATGAGAAACCTGGCTTTCATTATCAGATCATCATATTCACTTATTTACTTAATCCTAGAATACGTTGTTGCAGAATTGCTAATCCATATCTTTGTGAAAAAATTTACTAACTAGAGCACAAGATTTGCATATAGTTCTTTTTATCTTTAACCTACTACATCAGTTGAAATACTGTTTTGCAAGATTACTTAGCTCTTTTCTTCCCCGCCCTCTTTATTGTGGTTACGTGGTTCATTTGTAACAGATTGTAACAGTGTGTTAGTGTTTTGACTATTGAAGGATCCCATCTTCAACAAAGACCTAAAAGCAGAGCAGGTAATATTCCAGTATTCCTTGAAGTCGTAAAGTATTTGACAGGGAGAGAAGGATATTTAAACCTCTTCGATCAGCATATGATCACCAATAGTTTAAAAGTCTCATTTCAATACAACCCAAAGAAACAAAGTATGATCTAGTCCAGAAAGGAGGACACTCCTAATTTAAGCTTGCTCTAAAACTCTGGTGTGCCTTCTCTCTGTAAGTTTTAAAGAAATTTCTAACCAGAATTCATACATCCAATAAAACTTCTGGGCGAGGCAGGAGAAAATAGCAAGTCAATAAGCCATCAATGAGAAAACATATTAAGCACTTATTGAAATAAGACAGAGTCAAAAACAAGGATTATAGAAACTCCACAAGATGTTTAATATTCTATATGGCAGCCAAGGCACAAATAAGTAAAAAAATTAACAACTGATAAGAGGTGAATACACATCCCTTTGGTCCGGATATCTAACAGTCACTGTAGCAGTCTAGTTTTGAGTGGACTCAAGGCAGAGGTTCAGGATCCTAAGCCCTATCAAGTATTAAAGGAGTTATCTTCCTTTCCCCTCAAGGGAGGTAGAAATACTTTCCTTAACTTAAGGCCCACAGATAATGCGCCAAGCCTCAGTAAGACCCCCTTGGGTCTTATCCAGTGCCTCTTCTCTGTGTTCTGTCCTCCTTGCTTCTAAATCCTAATAAATATCTCTCCTCTGAGTAAAAATTATGGCACATGATCTCTCTCATTCTCCCTACCGATTGGGGAAGACAATTTAATAGCTCTCCAGAAACAAGTAAATACAGAAATACAGATGAGTAAAGACATTTTCATGTTGGTTCTAGTTGTTTCTGAAGGAGCCCAGTTGCCTAACAGCCCTTCTCACAATTTGGTTGTTCTATTTTTACTCCTATTATGTGGGATACCCCAGTGTATTCAAGGTTAATACCATTTCAAAGTTTCAGTGGCCTAACACTATGTATTTTTATCTCATTCACATAGTCCATATTGGTTGTGTAGCTCCATTAGATAGCTTTTCTTTGAACAGCGACTCATAGATTCAGGTACCTTCTATCTTGTGCGCCACTTCTCTTTGGTCCTTGGAAACATCTCCACTTAGGGATCAAATGGGAAGAGCAAATAGGGCATTGCCTAGGGGAGGGATTCACGGATCAGGCTGAGAAGTGGCACGTATCACTTTTGCCCACATTCCATTGGCAGAGCCCAGTCACATGGGCATGCTCAACTGCAGGGCCGATGAGAAACAAGTGCAGATGAGTGCCCACAGGAAAGGAGCAATGGTTTGGTGAACAGCCCCTTGTCTTTACCATAGCCAGTAAACTCCCATCTAACAGATTTCTATTTTTGCTTAAACTCATTTAACTTGGTATTTTGGTACTTGAAACTAAAGGTACAGACTAATCTAGGTCTTAGATATGGTAACATAAGTTTGGATAAGGACAAGTCCTAAATTCCCCAGGTGAGCATTCAGGTGACTGCAATATAGGTTTCATTGTTTGTTTGTGTTGTAAAAAAAAAATAAGAACCAAGACTCATAACACAAAGTAAGCGATGAAAGAAGTGATAAACCTACTTTGAAAAAAGGTCACAATATCTAGCAAAATATTCAGGAATTGTCGTTTTGTTAAGAGTTAAGCTTTTTCTCTAACCATGGACTTGCATTACTGTCTTACGGAGTGACTGATTTCTGTATCAGTTTCTAGCAAGGTCTAAACTTAAGCACGCAGAGGTTTTATAAACTCTTCTGAGTTATTCTCCGTAAGTCTCCTCACAGATTAATGGTTCTTAGATTTGTCTGTGCATCAAAATAACATGGCTATCCAGGTCAAAATCCCAGAAATCATCAATCATGGATCTAGGTTAGGTCCTGTATATCCATATTTATTTAATGCCACAGATGATTGTGATGCACGGCTAATTTGGAGAATCACTGTTATAGGATATAGGAATAGATATGAATCTTATCTTAGTAACAACCATATAAGTCCTATAGTTCCCCAAGTTAAATTTGAAATTTAAATCATTACAATATTGGGTTATAAGGACTGTATAGAAGATATACAAGAATATCTATAAGGATAATTTCCATAAAATAGATAGCAGGCACTATGAATTTAGAGGCGATGTCCCTGGCTGACCTGGGCTGTGCAGACGTCATGGAGCAAAGTTATGTGACCCGGGCCCTGGTAAGTAGGTAAAATCTGATAAGAAGAGGGCAGAAGAGGCCACTCCAGAGAGGTGGGAGCATCAAGAACAAAGTTTAGTTGGAAAAGCACCAGGCAGAATCAAAGGATAATAAGCAGGCCCAGTGTGGCTGGAGCAGAAACAATAAAGGAAAAATACAAGGCAGTATAACTAAATGTTAAACTGTGCACTGTGAGCTCAAAGTGCTATGGAAATTCCAAAAGGAGAGTCATTTGGTTAGAACAGCCAAAAAGACTTCATGAAGAAAGCAGAACTTGAGCTGGGTCAGAAAGGACAAGTAGGATTCTGTTAACAGAGAGGAAAGGGGGAAAATTATTTTGTTGACGTTTCTGAAACCCACATGAGAAAATGAAATACTACATGACTGACTATTCTGTTTTTCACATAGATGTACTAGGGTGTTACATATATAGCTAAACACTAATGTAAAGTTTTACTAGTTGTTTATTTGTTTAAATGTCTGTATACCATATAGGGCTTGAGTCAGCTTTTAGGAAATACATGAAATAAAAATATACAATATAATATTTTTTAAAACTAAAATCAGAAAAAATGCAAATAAAAACAGGTGTTAAGAAAGAGGTGGGAATCGAACACAAATATATAAGTAAGTAAGCATATTTATATAATGCAATTGACTTATGTTAGCCAAAGTTTTTGTCTCAAAACTTCCTGGAAATTAAAGCAAAAACAGCAACATGGTCCATTACACAATTCTGAATATCCATAATATACCCAAGAAATTATACTAATTTTTTACAGGAAGGAAAATGTAGCCTTTACCTAGCAGTAGAAGAAATGTGTCAACTGTATTTTAAATATTGAACAATGTCCTCACCAATAGAGTTTTATGTGTGCTCTTTAGTGGAACCACAGAAGATAAGCAAATCACAGAAATTGCCCAATGGGTAGAACCATTACAGCTCCAGCTCCTTGGTGAACTTCATGATCCATCAATCACTCACCCACAGAGAGCCAAAGCAAACTTGATTTTCAAAAGATTTTCCCTACTGCAGGCTCTGAAACTCTGGAGGAACCACGATCATCAGAAAGGAATGTTTCTGATGCGTCTATACAGAGTTGGTTCAGCTGCTTTGATTTAATTAACAACCAGTCAATTCAATCAATTAACAATTTGATTTCATGAACAACATTCCATCAAAATTCAGTAATATAAAAACAAAAGAGCCCACTAATATCCTGAATTGTTATCGATTCAGACAGCTGTATATACAAAGATACAGGTTTTTTCTTTCTTCTTTTTTATAAGTACAGTTCTCAGTATTCCTGGGAAGTGGCTAATTATCTGATGATAATGATTTATGTCTGCATAAAGTTCTCAGAGCTTTTTCACAAGTATAACTATCTTGTGAGGTTGTGTTTTCACTTATGAAACAGGAGGTTCAATGACTTGGCCAAAGTCTAAAAATGAGTTATTAATAGAAGAGGAGGAAGTATGGTGTTATACAAAGAACTTTGGAGTCACGGTAAACAAGGGTTTGTTGCCCAAATTCTGCATTTACTTGTTGGGTGGTTTGGTATCATCTGCCCAATTCCCAATTCTGGACTCTACACTCTCACCTTTGGTCTGCAACTTTGGTCCCTCCAGATTTAATGTTCATTATCGTTCCACTTTAATTTGGTTCTTGACTCTATTCTTACTGTTTCTGACTGAGCCTTAGAATCTTAGAATTCTGGTCTTGGAATCTTCTGTTGTCTTAAATGAGAACCCTTATCTAGCTCCAACTAGAACTCAACCCTTAGGTTGGCGCATTGGCTGGACCAGCCCCAACTATGCCCGAGGCATCTATATACAACATAGGCAACTCCCACAGGCAGTGAGGACTAGAACAAGGCTGATATCAAATGGTGGGGTGCTGAGGAAGACTTGGACAGCAAAGAGGGTTAAGCCCCACATATATAACATACATTGATACCTGCCAAAGAAAACACAGATCCCATACCCTAGGATAACAATATATTTAGAGGGGTTTTGAGTGAGGTTCTTACAAGTAACATACCATAAGAAAATATAAAAGCAAAATCCTCTCCACTTTGATTTCCTTCCTCAAATTATTAACAAACAGAACGTTTTCCACCAAACGGAGGTACATATTTAAAGTCATGCTATCAATTGCATGTATAAATAGAACCATATGGAATTCAGCCTCTTATTCTAGTATTGCAGTCCTACTTCTGACCCCTACCCCCAACCCATTGACAAGATCAGGTTTAGAGTATCTTAAATTAAAGCGCTATCAATGAATAAATAGACTGAGTGATGCTTGATGGCAGCAGAAACAATTTGAACGAAGTTATTCGGTGTCCTATTTATCTGTCATATGGACTGATTTATAAGCTTCCTACAAGAAGTAATTTAATGGCTCTTTAATAGAAGGAGGCTTGATAAAATACCAGCAGATGGTATTGTGGGTAATGACCCAAGCTATAATGATTTTAGTAGTGACTTGTCTTATCTATTTACCTGTACTCAAACAAAGGCTGGACTTGCATGCATACACGCACATGCACATACATTATCTTCTGGTGAACTAGGCTGCCTAAAAACCTTTAAACTGTAAACACAAATAATCAAAATATATAATACTCAACAAAGGAGCAAAACTGGAGAAAACAAGAATAATAGATGATAATAATGATGGCGATGATGATACAATCCAAACTGTAGCTTCTCAGTACTTTCATTTTGATTTGCCTTGGCTTTCCAACAAAAGATATATGGCATCACCTCCAGCAACTTTCACAGAGATCCTGAGTTATCTACTGCCAAAAGATGAATAGAAATGGCTCATTTCCTTCAAACAGTCCTTTGGCAACCATATACAACACAGGCAACTCTCACAAGCTGTAGGGACTAGCACAGGACTCATATCAAGTGACATCTCTTCTACTGATTTATTTCTCTTGGTCTCTATTGTCTCAATTACAGATCCAGCAGCTATAGCCACATCCTAGATAGCTTCCCCTGACCTTGCAGGAGTAAAAGCATAATTGGGAACTTTCCTTATAGAAAACAACCAGGTCAAGTACAGTGGCATTCTATCTACTGTTTCATTTTAAGGATTGGTAGTGTACGGGGTCCAAAAGTCTGGGAGAAATCCAGGGGGGCGATCAGGAGCAGCAGGCCAGAACACAAGAAGGAAAGTCTATAGAGACTGGCTCCCTTGCTGCCCTACACAATGGGATCAATGAGCTTCAAGGACCCATTCCTTCTTATGCGTTGGACAGAGATGAGTCAGTTTTAGGCACCTTCTGTGACTGGTCTCTATGAGTGGAAATAGCAGCGCATTATTTCAAGGAAGTGGAGCTTGCCTCTGACCTCTGCTCCTGGTGCCCCAGACAGTACTATTTGCTTCTGGCCATGATGAGAAGGTCCGTGAGCTCATTTCTGGGCAATGTTTCTATGGAACAGAGACAGGATCCACTGGGCTAATATGTGAAGGAAATTTCATGGCCCTGTTTCCTAAGAGAGCTGGAAAAGACATTATTAGGTACTGAGAAGAATGGCCTGTGGGCTTTTTAAATAAAATTAAAAAGGGAAGGCAAAATGAGAATTTTCCCAGGAAAACTTGACTTGGACATACTTTCTGCGGGTGGAGCAGACACCAGCACTGACCTTGCTGGCCAGCTTAGGATAAAATGAAGAAGTAAGCAGAGCTCGTCATCTGGTCTCCCGCTGAGCACCGTCAGTCTCTGTACTCCCCTGGCCTCCCCTATGACCCATTCTAAGTTCGCCTTCCCAGAGGGTATCCCAACCTACAAAATGAACAAGCTGGTTTTCTAACCTGTCCAATATGGTAGCCACTAGCCACATGTGTCTATTGAGCATCTGAAATGTAGGTAGCCTGCATTGAAATGTGGTATAAAGTGTAAAATACATGACGGATTTCAAAGATTTAGTACAAAAAAGAATATAAAATATCACCTAAATGTTTTTATATTGATTACATGTTGAAATGCAAATATTTTGGATACTTTTGGTTAAATGAAATATATTATTAAAATTAAACTATTTCCCTTCACTTTTTTTTAAATGCGGTCACTATAAATTTTAAGATTACATTTTGTGGCTTGCATCTGTGGCTCACATTATATTTCTATTGGACCACACTGTTCTCTATCCTCAGGGCTCTTATTTCTAATATGATAAATTTACCCTTGAAAATGACAAGGGAAAGCTTTCTCAGATAATATGTTTAATTTTAACAGAAGTTAGTGGAGACAGGAGGTAGGGAAACAGGTAAGCGCTTTACTTGTCCTAGAATGTACTTCCTTCTTCTTCATTCTGGTAAACTCTCATGCATCTGTCAAGACCCAGATCAGCCAGGAAGCTTTCCCCAATCTCCCAGGCAGAGCCGGTTAGTCCCTTCTCTACTGTCACAGCGCTCCATGCAAATTTCTACAAAAGCATTCTTAATTATACCATAAGTTACCTTAATTTACATCCCCCCTTCTAAATTGTGAACTCCTTCAAAGTAGGAACTGTCTTATTAATTCTAATGATAATAATAAGGCTGTAGTATTCATCCTAAAAGTGTTTTCCAATACTTTCATTCATTCATTTATAAATTTATTAATTTGTCCTGAAATCAAGTCTTCTGAGCCTTCAGCCAGCAACAGGGGTCTGTCCACAGCCCTTGTTCTTCAAATAGCCCATCACTATGGACCTCATAGTGAGTTTTCCCCTTATGAATTGCCAACCCAGCTACTTCCAATGAATTCATCTAGAAATAATGATGTCAATGATAATTGAATGCATAGTTTTGACCATGTCCTTTGACTGCCTATGTAAGTGTCCTGGGTTTATCTCCTTGTACATGTGACCTGGAATCCAACCTAGGCCAGCTTTGGCCCCTACACTTTCACTCTTCCCTACTCTCCTTCTTTAGTGCTGTTCTCAAGGTTCTCTTGTAAACTATCTCCTCAACTCACCCCTGTGAATACTCTCCTCCTTCCAAATGCACTGTTTATTACATTGTTTGGGTGCTGACTCTCCTCAAAGCCAGTGGAATATGGGATTCATTAGGAAGATGATGAAACTGTGCTCCAAAGACTTAATGATTTAGCAAAGATTATATCCTTTCCTGTTTTCTGACAACTGTCCATCTAACACCTCAATTTGTTAATTGGTCCTGCCTGTGGCTTTTTTAGTCCTTGCCATGTAGAGAAGTGTCCTGTGTGTAGTAAAAGGAGCCAGGACTTGGTTTAACTGGTCGGAGGTGTTACCCTTTTGCATAAACACCCCATGGAACACCCAGGAACCGGCCTTACTCCAGCAGCCAGCAGCCTTCCTTCTAAAGAGCAACCCATACCACTTAGCTTTTGAAAAAGTTGATTCCAGTCTTTGTAAAGAGTAACCTCAAAAGAGGAGGCAGCCTCAGGGTTCTTGTGAAAGGTACATAGTCAAAACTCTATTTCCAATTATTACTGAGGTAGTAAAAACAAACCTGATTGCCAATTATCAAGTTAGCGAAAACAAACCAAAAGCCATTTTGAAAAGTGTTAAACTTTCTTTGGTCTTAAGAAAGTAATGACAAGACACTTAATATAATAATTAAAGGAAAAGGGAAATCTAATTGATACATATCTTCATGTTTTAAATATGAGATTGCACAATTGTGGAAATTTAGTTCTTAGCTTCCTTGCCTAATTTGTATTTTTCGGGTCCATTGGGAGAGTTTAGAGATGAAAATTTGGTCTGCCTGGAATGCTCCCAGCCCTCCCACTTTGTCTGAATAACGTCTATCACTTCTTCCCTTCTCAGCTTGGACACCACTCCCGCTGAAGAGTCTTCTCTGATTTCCCAAGATGGAGAGAGAAGTTCACGATTGTGTGTCCAGTTCCCAGCACAGTGCCCAGCCCACATAATACTCAAGAAATGTTTGTTGAGTGAAGGAATGAATGTTAGTGGGATGTAGGAAAAAAATACTTGACTTGGAGGTCAAGTTCTAGCTCTGCCATTTATCAGTCACTAACTTTTCTGCAACTTGTGTGCTCATTCATAAAAAAAAAAAAGAAGATAATAGTATCTACTTCATAGAGCTTTCTGACAGCAAGTAAGGTTATGTGTGTGAAAGCATCTTGTAAACTGTAATGCCTTATAAAATTTGAAACTCCAATTTCCTTTTCCCTACTTATTTGCTTTGAGGATTTAAATATAAGGTAACGTCTCAGCACGTGAGCCAAAATTATCTGGGAAGCAGGTTGGCAAGATCCTGCCAACTGTATTTTCTGCTAAATGCAATGCCACTGCAAACTGCATGTAATCCATGGCTGATATGCAGAGAATTCCTTTGGGGCAATCCAGGTAGCCTAGCCCAGCGGTCCCTAGAAATCAGAGCAACAGAAGAGCAGGCACTGGACAAAGAGGATGTTTCGTGCCTCTCATCACCTGTGACTCTGTGCACAGTAAGGATTGACTAAGTTCTGAGACCTGTGGTCAATGGGAGAGTTATGAATGCTGTTCAAATGTGCAATGTTTTGATAGCTTTGCCAAGTGATTGGGTTGAGTATGAAGTCAAGTTTATTATCTTGCCTTCCCAGGGAGTAGTTTCTAGCAAATTAAGAAGAGTAAAAGAGCTATATACAGAAACTTTGCTCACTGGCCTCTTAATTTAGCATAGCTTTTACAGTAAGGACTGTAAAGAAAAGGAGAGGAAACATTAGTTAACTAGGAAAAATTGGATTTTCGCATTGCATCACAGGGTTTGTAGATACTTTTGATGTTATTGATCTCATCTTCTTTG
The DNA here is from genome assembly GCF_021613505.1 of Equus quagga. Lineage (NCBI taxonomy): Eukaryota > Metazoa > Chordata > Mammalia > Perissodactyla > Equidae > Equus > Equus quagga. Next base: position 23,670,010 of record NC_060286.1, read on the forward strand.
TCAGTATTTATGAAGTAGGACAGAGTTCTAGAACAGAGCTTAGTATGATGACAGCCAAAGAAAGAAAACCAAGCCAAGATTCTTCACCTAAATCTGCTATCAGTTGTCTGAGTGACTTTGATGAGCTGTTTAACCTCTCGCGCCCCAGCATACTTATATGAAAGATGAAATGTTAACATGACCAAATACAGTAGCGTCAACTATTAGATCTCAAGGATAAGGGATTAAATTCTCCCAAGTGTTGTTGACATAAGTGTCTTTGTGATTATTTGTTACAAGGAATAGACACCTAGGTAGTGTATACAAAAGATTTGTATTATAAGGAAGCACAAGATATTTTACAGGCAGCTAAGAAAAGAAAAAGAAGAGCAGGGCCACACAAGGACAAGAACTGGAACTGGGAAGCCCAGGAGTGGGGAACTTTTTTGTTTCTTTTGGCCAGCATGGGTATCTGCATCTTGGCCTCTCTCCGTCTCCTCTTTATTTTGATTGGCCTTCTTTGGTTGCATATGGTCCAACATGGCATCTTAGGCATTCCATCATCTCTACTTTCTAATACCTAGAAACATTGGCTCAGGGGCCTACCCTTTTATCCAGAAAGAGACAGCCATTAAACTTGGGGCCACATAACAAAAGAGGACAGTAGGGCTCAATGTAGAGGCAGAGTTTTTAAAAAGGGGATGGAAGAAGAGGTACAAGTCATTTAAGTGGCTGTGTCAACTATTTGAGAGCAGTTTAGGGCTTATGAATGGTGCCGAGGATGGGGAAGAAGGCATGGATTGAGAAGAAGCATGAAGGAAATGGTCTTCTTTATTTAGGAACCAGGCCAGTAAAGCAGAAAACCAGGGTCGACCAAAGTGTGATACATCTCTTCCCTTTTCTTCGGTTTCCCCTCAATAGGAAACGGTGATTTCAGTCTTTTATGAGTCATAAAGGGAAAGGAAATTCTTCAAGTGGGCCTCTAATTGTGGTTTAGGAAAAATGCCTTACAAAAAATCTGTGCCTAATTTTCCCCTTACCAGCCAGTATACTCAGCATATTAGCACCAGTAACCAAAATATTTATATACGTCTAGATTTTAACTGTCTTTTAATTGCCCTGCACTTTGCCTCTGCTTGACCTTTGCCAGCTAGGTCACGTGATTCATGGCAAAAGTGCAAATGAAGACCCCATATTGTGGTCCACTCACCTTTTTTCCCACACGTGCCTCCATCTTTCACCACCAAGATCTTTACATGTGGAATGGATAATCACTTCAGTCCATAACCCTCCTCCAAAACAATAGGCCCTTGGCCACCCCATGGGTCCAGAGAAATAGACAAAGAATGTAGCTTGCTCTTGGGAGGACAGATTGGGGAAGAGGACTGAGCAAGCCCCGAGAACTGGCTTCAGCATCTCAGGTTCCCAGAGTAGTATAGAAGGGGGGGAAATCCTGTGTGGGACAGCACCCGCTGGACTCTGCAGACATTTTACACCCTATTGGAGAGGCTGAACCTAGAAAGTGCTAGCCAAGGTCAGGGACCTTAGTTGCCAGAGTCTAAAAGAAGTTCTGTCCAGGAATGTCAGGAATGACCTAGGGACAGTTTGACCTAGGTGGAGTCTTTGACCTTGGGCCTACAGTTAGGTTTCTAAACTCAAGTCAGGAAAGGAAGCTGGCACTTGTATGAGTCATTGGCCATAGAGGGTTGTGAGTCTCCAGATTTCTGCCCAGGTGCCATCAAGGAAGGAAAGGATCATTCAATGAGACCACAATAGCTCCAAAATAGCATTTCCCAAGTGAAGAAACCCCATTATCCCATAAAACCCCAAAGACGTGATATCTCTTCAATGCCAAATGTAACATATTTGGAATCAAATTCATAATCTTTTTTCCTAAACCTTTTCCTCTTTCTGCTTCCCTTCACAATCTTCCCCCTGCTAAGAGCACCATTGTTCTCCCAATAACTTTGACTCCGTATCTCTATTTTCTCTTTCCTGAACTCTCCAACATTGAATGGTGTCACCAAGACGTCTTGACTGTTCCTCTCTATTAGATCAAATGTCTCTCCTCTTTCCTATCCCTGCTGCAGAGATGTAGTTCTGGCCCTTATTACTTCCTGTCTAGACCATTACAATAGATTCCAGTCAATTTTCCACTTGAATCCAACCTAAACAATAACAATACTTCTGTCTTAATCTTCTCAAAATACAAATCTGTTCACATTGCTTCCTTTCTTAAAAAGCTTCACTGGCTCCCCATTGGCTAAGAATGCATCCAGACCCCTTAGCCTGTTGTTCTAGTCCTCCACAAGCCATTCCCCGCCAAGCTATAGACAGCATTTGCTTGCTTTTTGTTGTTATAAAAATAATTCCAGGTAATTGTAGAAAATCTGTGCAAAAAATATGAAAAATGATTTAAATCTTAATCCTATTTTCACTATTCAATGATATTTTGGTCTATCAACATAAGTCTTTCTTTACAAAAGTGTGAACATCTCTTTCTTTTATTTGCTAGTATATCAGTTGCATTTTTCCACATTTGAATTTAATTTCAATTGTTTTATTACCACTTGCTGCACTGATCCAAAAATATAAATTACCTATTCTTATTATGTAATTAATCCATGTTTACTGTAAAAAGAGTGTAAATTAAATAAGTAAACAAGTAAATTTATTCCATACTTAGTAACATAGTACTAATATCTGTTGACATTTTAGGATATATAGTTTCTGCTTATTTTATTTAATTATTGTATCATGACATTTATCTAAAGTTATCTTTTCTCCTTTTCTCTCATGATTTGGAAGTTTTACATCATGTTTTCCCTCTGGCAGTGATGAAAGGTTAACTTCTATTTCAAAAATATGTTAGAACCTAGTTTCTCTAGTTATAAGTATCAAGAATGAAAAGCATCCATTTATTTCCCCAGTATATGAGATAATTTTACTTTATCATTCTTTCATTTCCTCATCAGCTTCCCAGTTTTTGTTGATATAATCTGAATTTTTAGACCAAATTATTATTAAGCTATTACTTTGCTTATCATGGACCTTTTATTTTAAAGATTATTTTTGGTACTCAAAATGTTTCATCACTCAAGAAATAATTATTGATGTTCAGATAGTTTTATCATTTAAAATCAAATCTTTTTTTAACTATGACTTTCTTATTCTTGAACTCATTATTTTTTTAACTGTCAATTCTTTTCCCAGGATGTATCTTCAAGTAAATTCTTTTTTTCAGGAAGGGTACACTGATGCCATACTCTCTTAGCCCCTACAAATTTGAAATATCTTTCCCTTCCTCAAACACATTCCATTTGCCAAACACATGGTGAGTATAGAGTTCTTGTGTAACAATCTTTTAAAATCCAAAACCCTTTTGCTCATTGTCTCCATTCTTATTGTCTTTAGTATTTTGGAAAATTATGATGCCAGCGCCATCTTAGTTCTTTTTTATCCAACCTATTCCAATTAGTTTCAATTTTAAGTTTGTTACTTTACCTTTGATTTAAAAAATGTCAACAAGCTATAACTAAGGGTTGGTATATTTCCATTAAATTTACCTGATAATTGGTGAGTCCCCTCAATCAAATTCTTGGGTCTTTCTTCAGTTCAGAACAATTTTTTCTGTTACTTGTTTATTTATTTTCTCCATTCTTCCATTCTTTTACTTACTCATTGCCATTCTACTATGTGAAGATTTTTTCCTAAATCTGTGTTCAATTTCCTCTTTTTTTTTTCCTCTCAAGAATTCCATTTCTTTTTCATCCCATAGATTCTTGGAGATACTTTCAAAGCTTCAAACATCGTTTTTCAGTTTTCAGAGTACTGATTCAACTTTTCACTGCCTCCTTTTAATTAAGCGTTTTCAAAAATTTCCATTAAATCTTTCTTGATTTCAGAACAAATTTCTTTCACATCTGCTTTCTCGGTTTTCATAGCTGTGACAACTTTTTGAATCATGTTAATAAGAAGAATGAGAACATTTCGAAATTTTTCTTCATCCACTCAAGAAAAGGTGATCTTATCCTTTTGAATACAGTATCATTTTTAACTGTTTGGTAATATTCCCTATTTACCTATCCTCATAGATGAAGAAAGAAATTCAGTCATATTTGGTCTTTGCTAGAACAAAAGAAGCCCAGGGAGGTAGAATTCTCTCCATTTCTCCAGGATAAAAACCTCTGGTTTTTGCTTCTTGTGACTTCTTACTCCAGACCTACTGTTCCTCTGAATTCCATTCCATCAATATGCTCTGCCGGCATCTCCTCTAATCTCTGCTTTCCCAAGCAGAGACCGCTTGCTCTTTATAGGAGGGAAAGTTTTAGGTCATCCAGGAGAATGCTTTATTTAATCTTCCTTCTTTAGACTTTATCTAGGTGAAGTTTCTTAACAAGGTAAGAAGGCAAACTTTGTAGTTACTATTTTTGCACATTTTTGCATGACTTTGGTCATTTCTTTTGGAATCTCGTGATGGGAAAGTAGAATACCTCTGTTAATGTCACCATCTTTCCAAAACCTCTTTTTTCCAGTATTTTCTCTTTTCTCATCCCATTAGAATGTCCATCAATGTCTTCACTATATGTCATATGCTTTCTGCAAAATGTGCATTTTCTCATGCTCTTTTCCTTTCCTGAAAGGTCTTTCCCAGCATCTCTTCTCAACTCACTTCTTCCTACTGAAATAATCAGGACTCAAGGACTTTCCAATGAGTGTTATAATAAAAGTGTTCATAAAAGAGGTAACATAGAACTCTTATTTGTGTTCTCATACTTTCTGTTTCTTAACATACTTTAGAGTCTACCATGAATGATAGCCATATGTGGTTATACCTTATTTCCCCAGTTAAAGCATTCAATCTTAGCAGAGATAATGCTTTGTGTGTGTTTATTTCTTCTATAGGGCACAGACAGAAACATTCATATAGGAAGGGTTCCCAAAAGAAGTATGTTATATTTAGTTTAAGATTGGCTATTATTTATTATACACTCCGTATCAGTACATGTGTTATTTCTATTCCCCACAACAAGCATTAGTGGTATTATTATCCCTTTTTGTAGAAGTATCTGAGGCACAGACAAAATTAATAACTTTAAGATCATACAGTTAGTGACAGAAATTGGAGTCACACCCAAGTCTGACTCCAATGCCCATGTGGTTTTCTGCCACGCCATTCTGATTCAATCAAATTTTAATTAAGTTTAGATGACCTCACTGGACATACAATTTGTAGAAGGAATATAATTGAGTTAGATACGAAATAGCATTCCTCCCTCACTGAGTGAACTTTATGTCCTCTCTCTTTGATCAAAAATGGGAAATAGACCCAAGGTTTCCACTGGATTCCTGTTTTTCATACTTCTGAAGCCCTTTGTAGAGCTCTCTTTTCTTCTCCCAAAGAATGTGACAATTCTCTGATTAAGAACTATATGAAATAACTAGTCATATCTTACCCTGAAAATCTGAAGTGAAATTTGACCAAGAATATAGTTTTTCCTTATGTCATAACTACGATGTCATCTTAGAATAGGAAATCTACACATATTATGATCCAACTCTACTGGGCTAGATCCTTTGTGCAGGAAGCAGAAAAATAATATGCAGCAGCTGTTGTTCACTGACCAGAAAAGTAGTAATTGAAAATGGTAAGGGCAGGAAAAAAATCCTTTAAAGCATACACTGGAAGCCCATGAGCCAAGCCCAAACTCTGTTGTGTTTTGTTTGGATTAAACAGTGTTTTAAAGCCATTTGACTTTATGGCCAATATTTAAAAGTTTGAAATTTCACACAAAAATCCAGATTTCTGGTTTCTTTTTAAAAAATATGAAGATCCGCTCACACCAGACTTGCATTCCTACATGAAAACTACCTACTCAGGCTTAGTAGCAACCAGGATGGCTGGTGCCTCCAACTGTGGATCAGTGAGCTTGAAATATAAAACATATATGGAGTAAATATAAAATACAGAAAATTAGAGCTGGAAGGAAACTTAGCAAAACGAAGCCAGCCTCCTTGTTTTAAATAAGGAAACTAGACCAGGAAGGTGATATCACCCATAGCTGCTTAGCAACAGGGCTACAACGAGGAGCTGGTTATTTTGACCACTCAGGCCATCAGTCTGTTTATTGACAAACTTCATAATGCAATAGGGACCTCACATGAAATTACAGTAGTGAGTATTTAAAAAGTCTGCTCTTCCAATGTTCCCTTGACCCCTCTCTTCTCTATTTGCATTAGCACTTTGCCTTACTGAATGACAACTAAATCCTTTGAGATAGGGATGTCAATTTATTGAGTACCCATATCAACATAGTTCTGAAAATAGGATACTGTACAAGCTCCAGCTTGTGTAACAAAAGTATTGGTCCTATATTAACTTTATTATAAATATACATTATTTTGTTCATTTACTCAACAAATATTTACTGAGTATCTACCATGTTCAAGGATCTGTATGGAGTACTCACTGGAGATAAAAAGAATGAAGAAGATAAATCAGATCTCTGCCTTCATGGTCAGAAATTAGCGGTACCATCTGTAACAGAATCTCCAACAGTGAATATGTGTTTCTCCAGATCCAAAAGCAGAATTTCTTTGTAGTTAATAGAGTACAGCAAATGTAACACACATAATCCATGATAGGTTTTTGTTTTTAACAAAAAAACATTTTTATCAGTGGCAAATAAGAATCAGAGGCCCCCAAAAAAGCAGTAAATTAATGAATCAAATGATAGAATAAATTATCTGGAACTAGGTAAAAATATTAACTTTTAATACTCCACATTTCTGGCCAATAATTTGATTCTTTGAAGCTGAAGTTTAAGACATACCTACGAAGTGAGAATATTTATATTGGAAGAAAAAGTTTCTGACCACCCATAAAGTCACAGAGTAATTGTCTTCGAAATATGCCTGTTGAATCAGAGACTTCACCACAGTTAGTGGAAGATGTAGAAACAATGAACATTTTGTTTTCTCATTTCTCATGGAATAGTCCTCTTCGCAAGATTCAGTCCAATAAACATGTATTGAGCACTTATTATGAATGAGTCATTATGTTTACCACTGGGAGGATGGAAAGATGACTATAAGATATTTACTTTCCTATATTAAACATTCATTACAGAGGCTAAGAGAGATAGAGAACAATTAATGCTTAACTACATGTTGTTTTATTATTTTGTTCAAAAAATAGAAAGTAAACATAATAGATATTCAAAAATATGAAGAAAATACTTCAAATGGGCAATGAGTCTTGAAGAGTAGGTAGTAACCACAGAGTCAAGGAGAATCTCAGGAACTGCAAGATGGAAAACTCAGTGGATGTGGATAACTAGGATCTTTTTTATTTTAGAAATTAAACCCCACCTGACCTCTAAAGGGGAATGAGGATGGTTAGAATAAAACAGTAGATTTGTTCTTAAAAGATGAAAAAAGAGGCTAGCAAGAAGAAGCTAAAGAAAAATAAAGGGAGAAGGGGAATTTATTGGCTTATTTAGCTAGACCATATTTAAGCACAGCTAGATGTAGGTACTGAACGGATGTCGTCAGTAAACCACCTCTCTCAGCGCTGCTTTCCTTTATGTCATCTTTAGTGTCATTCCCTAACTCCAGCAAACATTGAAATTGCTTCTTTCTTGTCCTCGTCCGTACATGAATTACCTGATCCAGATATTTAGGCAATTGATCATATTTAGTCAATACTTAATTAAATAATAATATATGTAAATTTAGTAGACAACCTCTTTTTTATTAGTCCTTTGAGACCAAGAATCTTAAAGAAAGTGCCAAATAGCATGTCTCGTATCATCTGTAGCAGCTTGCATATTATCTTTCACAAAGCAGAGGATCGATATATACTAGATGCAGTGAATTCATAGCAAATTGATCTTAGATGATGTGTTTAAGGTCTTGTATTTGGGGAAGGGATAAGGAACAATAATTTATAATAGATATTGGGGTAAAGAGAGGAGACAGTGACAGATTGTGTAAAGGATATGAAGGTGCAGTAATCATTTCTAGTATTTTCAAGGTTTACGGGTTAAAAACTAGGAATAATGCTGACTTGTTAAAATAACAAAAAAGCAACATTTTATAGGAGAATCAATTTGTGGAAGAAGATAAATTCCACTTTAGACATCTTGAGCTTTAACAGCTGATGAAATATTCAAGTTGCTACTTCATATGAACAAATGCCTATGGGAAATAGAAAGCAGATGGGAGTGTAGGTCTGAAGATATAGATTTGGGATTTGCTGTCATTAGCATAGAATTAATGGCAATAATCATTGGAATGGTTAACATTCCATAGGGACGAACAGCATCAAGTTCTGCTTTCAGCAATAAGATTGGCTACATATTCCAGAAAAACCTTCTACTACAAAACCCTGAGAAATTCTGCATAAAATAAAACTAGTAGACTTTAAAATGCATAGATAAGCAACAATGGAAATAAGAGAAAGTCACAGGTTTAAAAAATAAAACCCCAAAGAGCCTGAAATTGAATGTAAGCAAGTGTTCAAGTCACAGACTGCCCAGGGACATCTGACAGCAAGAATCGAGAAAGATCTCAGCCTGGGTCATAGTAACAAGTCAAATCTGAGACTCTTGCAGAACATTGGGTTACTTGGAGAGATACTCCCTCAATAAAAATGTGAGCCAGAAAAATTTTTATTCACTGGAAAAGAGAGCAACAGAGGAACCACTGTGCCTTAAGTCTTGGTAGGAGGAATCTCCTTTGGAAATTCATAATGGTAAGCCTGCCCTTACAAAGATCAGGGATCTGAACACTTGTTATCTTTGCATTCTAGTAAAACTGTAAGAAAAATTGATTTTTAAGGGCTTCTAGGTTATTAGTGGCCTGGGACGCAGGACAGAAGTGAACACAGATCCTACCTAGAGAAGCAATTCCTCAGAATCTATATAAATTAATATCAATTCCAATATAATTCCAAAAGGAAGACTATAATATAAAATTATCAAAACACAGTAAACAATGCACTAACTTCAGATGTTGGAATAATCAGATACAGACTATCTTAAAATATGCTTGAAACATTTGGGGGAAAGGGAAAATTAAAAATAAGAACATAAATGTGGTACTTTCAAGAAATAACCAGGAACATTTGAAAAAAGAATTCAAAAGAACTTTCATAAATTAATAATATAAATTTTGGACTTTCAAACTCAGTGGTTTGGTTAAAAACAGATTAGACACAGCTGAGGAGAGAATTGGAGAACTCATAAGAGAGATCTGAAGAAACCAAAAACAATGCAGCACTCTTGAAATAAAAAAAAGTATAAGAGATTTGGAGAATAGAATAAGAAGACAAATACATCTATTTGGAGTTAACAAAGGAAAAAGTAAATAAATAGAGGAAAATTGACATTCAAAGAATTAATGGCTTTGAGTTTTTTAAGCTCCCTGAAAGACATGTATCTTTAATTCAGGAAGCACAACAATACCAATAAGGGTAAATAAAAGAAAATCCTCATTTCAGTACGTGGTAGTGAAATTTAAAAGCAATAATGACAAAGAAAAAGAATCTAAAAGTGCAGTCAGAGAGACAGAAATAATACATACAAATGGGTAACAGACTGTCAGCAGACTCTCAACAATAATATTGGAAACAGCAGTAGTTTATCTATTATTATCTATTATTAACCAAAAGTTTATCTATAATTGTATACCTTCCTAAGAAGATATTCATAGATAAAAAATAAAAGAAAAAGTTTACTACAAACACAACTTCACTAAAAGAAGATCTAAAGAATGTACTTTAGGGAAAAAACCTCATTTCATGAAGTAGGCCTGTATTCAAGGACAGATAAGCAAATAAATTTGTAAATATGTAAGCAAATATAAATGAACAATGTCTGTGTATGAAATAATAGTAATTTGAAAAAGAACTAAAATAAAATAACATATCAGGATATGGGTGAGATATATATTGAGAAAATTACAAAGCTTCATTGAAAAACATTAAAGAATACCTAAATAAATGGAAAGATATACCATGTTCATGGATAGAAAGATGCAATACCATATAGATGTCAATTATCCCACAAAATAATCTATAAATTTAATAAAATTCCAATTAAAGTGCTAAAAATGTTCATTCTTGGAACTTGAAAAACTGATTCTAAAATTTACATGAAAGAGCAAAATGCCAAAAATAAGCAAGATGCTCCTTAGGAAGAAAAGTTTGTATGAGGAAAGTAGGGGGAGGAATTTGTAATAACAAAGCTTATTATGAAACCATAATGTTAGTTTTAAATCATGTGAAACTGGCACTTTTATAGGCCAAAGGCAAATATTGGTAACTTTGTGGTTCGATCTACTAATAAAGATGTAGCATAGTATTAGTTTAGAGAAAGATAAGTAGACAAAGGACATCTAAAATAGAGAGCATAGGGACAGACCCAGGCATATATGGAAACTTGTCAAAACTGGGATTACAGATCATTGGAATAAAAGGAATAAAGGATGATGCAATAATTAATTATCTGATAGAAAAGTAAAGTGAAATTAGATTTTGAAGCTAATGCCATAAACAAAATTAGCTCCAAGTGGATAAAACACATACTTATAAAAAGCAAATATTGAAACCACTAGAAGAAAATGTAGGATAATGTCTTTAAAAATATATTTTCTCCTTCTTCTACATTAATGGAATTTTCAGATGAGTAAATGGCTGCCCAAATAAAGACTACATTTTCCAAACTTTTTGCAGGTAGAATCATCTTGTGACAAAAGTTCTGGCCAATTGGATATAAGTAGAAATGTCCATAAAGCAGTTTCTAAGAATCTCCTTAGAAGACAGCTCATAGTCACATCATTTGCCCTTTTTTCTTCTCTCTTCCTTTTTTTGAATTTACTCTTCTGCCTGGGATATGGGTATATAAGGACTATAAGACATTATGGGGGTAGAAAGCTAGAAGGAGCCTAGATCTCTAAGGACTTCACGGAACAGAGCTGCCACACCTGCTGGAGATTGCCTGCCTCAGGACTTTAACATAAGAAAGAAAAATAAGCTTCTGTCTTGTTTAACTCATTATTATTTTAGGTCTCTGTTCCTCATCAGGCAAACCTAATGTTAACTAGTGCAATCTGCAATGACATTTCTTCTCTCCCTACTTCAGAAAAACTACAAGAGAGAAAGAATATATAGAAATAATCCTACAAGAACATCCACTTTTAATAGCCTAAATGGGAAGAGGGAACAGTAAAAGAGAGAGAAGAACCCGTAAGAGTGAGAAGTGCCAAATGCTGTGAAATATAGAGAGTGAGAACTGAAAAAATTTACCTCTGGACTTGTCTAGATTCAGAGGTCACTGGTGCCTTTAGACAACTGTTTGCAAAAAATGACTAAGAAGCGAGTGAAGCAACATAGCACTCAAGGGATTATTGCTGCTTGCACGTTACTTGGAGGTCTTCCAGCTCCACACAAAACCAGTATACAAACACGTTTGGTGTTTCTTGGCTACGGGTGTGACTAGAGGTACCTGAATCATCAAGAAACAGAAATAGACCTTATCCTGGATAATTTCTTGATTTCTTTTCCGTAATCATGGCACACCCAGTAGGAACATGCCTGGTCTCCTCTTTCTGGTCACTAGGATGGAGATGACAATCCAATTGGGGTTCAACCTCTCTCTCTCCTTAACTGCATGAGGGGATCTTTTTTTCTCTATATTTAGAAGGTAATCATTTTATGCCATGGAATGAAATGCATTGATTGCTATTAGTAGTATATTTATAGATGCACATATAAGTTTTAACCTGTAATAGAAAATGATAAATCGTCTAAAAGTATAACTAACATGTGGGCCTGACATCACTCGCCAACCTCTCTGTACAGAAGCCATGATCACCAGAAGAAGGGAAGAAGTGGATGCAGGCCAGAATTTTGAACCTTGGAAAACATAAGTAGGTATTCCTTGACATACCCAAGGGAAGAACTTTTAAAAAGTGTGCACAAATTAAGAACAAGTGCTAAAAGAAATTATTCCATAAGAAATAGTGGTAGAGAATGAATTTAGGGAATTTCAGTCAACATGACATAAAATAGCCTATATTTATATATCCTTAAAATATAATAGGAAGCACATTTAAAGAGTCAGTAATGGAGTTGACAGAAAGAAATAATTAGTGTTGGGTTTGATGAAGGAGAGGGCAGCTATTACAAAAGCAGGAAGATTTTTCCCCATAGGATGATGACTACTGGAAATGGAGGATTAGGTTCCCCTAGTACCGTCAGAAAGTGGGAATGCCTAAAGTTTTCTCTTAGCATTTTCTTCACTTTAGAGAAACTTTACTATTTCAAACATTTACAACGCACTCCTTCTCCTGGTAGAATGGTAAAGCACCTAAAGCTCAAACAGTTAAGGTAACGAAGGTATCGAATAAGGTATAGATGAACAGAAACACAAAAGGCTGAAGAAGTGATGCCTGATGAATAACTATCCGGCAGCATTAAGTGGGGATGATGCCTCCTATGGGAGTGGCCTATGAGGATACCTAGGCCTATGGTACACATGCTAATAAATTGCCTGAATTGCCTTTCACATGTCGTCTAAAATGTATAAATCAAGATATTTGCCTGAGTTACATAGACTATACCAAATATACAATCCACTCCATTCTATCCCATCTCCATGCTCATCATATCCAAGCTAAAGTTCTTATCTTTTTTGGAGTGAGAAGGAAAATTCGAAAGGGACAGCAAAGCCACCAAAGGAAACAGAAGTGAACCTCCCTTTTCCAAAGCAGGAATGGGAGCAGCTAGGTTTCTGGATCCCTAGCATTCTCTCAGCCCAGTCTCCCCAGTTTGGGCCAATTAAAATGGCCACAATTAATTAAGAGGTACTGGGAATCTCTGCCACTACTCTAGAAGACCTAGGCAGCTGCAAGACCCAGACTCATTCCCCCTGGGAATTTAAGCTACAAGCTCCAAGTGTTGGCATGTGCTCCTTGGGGAGCCTACTGCAGCACGGTTCTAGCCAGTCTTGGCTCTTGGAGGTAGACCTCCTGAATTCAAAATGGTCAGATGTGCAAGCTCACCCAGGACCTCTCATCAACTTCACAATAACAGACCTTGCATTTTCCTGATGAAAAGGTTTCAAGTGTTTGCACTAGCAGATGTTGGGGATTTATTCTATGCCTCTTCCTCTAGCCTATCTTCCTTTTGTCTTTTGCCCAAGCAGGGCACAGCAGTTGACTAAGATGACTAAGCCACAGCGAGTCCTCACCCACATAAAAACTGGAAAAGGATTGTGAATACCTTTGCAGAATGTCCCAGTACAATGCATTATATTAAGGAATTTTATTACAAATTTTCCTGGAATATCTTTAAGGGCTCAATGTTGCTGGGAGAGTTTCTTGTTTTTAAAGTGCTCTTTTCCATGTTTTTTTCTCCAGTTTTTTCTAAAGGTCCTTCTAGATGGAGTTAAATGGCAAACTTCAAGGTTTTTAGGCTCAGTACATTTGGAGTTTATATCTGGTACCCTAGATATCGTGTTTAGATTTTTGATTTACCAGCTGGACTGTAAACACTTACAGTGGGGGAAACTATTTTATACCATTTGTACACACAGCCACTGAGTGCTATTCTTTTGATGGCTAGTACTTTACTTACGACTTCATAGGCGCTCGAAACATTCATTGGTGGTTGCATTTTAGTTATTTAAATATCTGCTCACCCAGGAGAGGAAGAAATACACAGAAATATGAAACATAGCTTCTATCCTCAGTTCTCTTAACTTTTACTTAATTATATTGAATTGTCCTTTCTAAGTATGATGGACACATTTTGGTATCTTATTTTTTGACTGATTTGGCTTTGTTAGTCCCAACTAATGGACATTTGGTAAATATGTATTGACTTGCTAAATGGAAGACAGTCCATCTTGTTCTCTATCTAAATCTTGCCCATCCTTCTAGGTCAGTTGAAGTCCTTTTAAACTCCACAGTCTCCTCTGAGAGCTCTATCCATAGGATCCTTCCTATCTCTGAACTTTATTTTTTTTTAAAGAATGGCACCTGGGCTAACAACTGTTACCAACCTTCTCTTTTTTTTTCCTGCTTTATCTCCCCCAATCCCCCCCATACATAGTTGTCTATCTTAGTTGCAGGTCCTTCTAGTTGTGGCATGTGGGACGCTGCCTCAATGTGGCCTGACGTGTGGCGTCATGTCCATGTCCAGGATCCAAACCGGCGAAATCCTGGGCTGCCACAGCAGAGCGCGCAAACTTAACCACTTCGCCTACGGGCCCGGCCCCTCTGAACTTGTTTTTATTGATTGCACATATCTAATCACTTATTGAGGTGCCTCTTCGTAACCCTTATTATTAGGGAAGTTAAAAATCATGGCCACTGAGTTAACTTCTAGTACCTTTGCATATTCTCAGCACTTCGTGCTCTCCTTCTTCTGGTAACAAACCCTACTTCCATGCCAAAAGAGTGGGCATGGAACACAAGCTCGTCCAATTCAAGTCCTTCCCTGGGGGAAGAGTCAAACTCTATCTGAACTGTGTCTATCTGAACTGCCTTATTGTTAGAATGTAAGTAACACACAGCATGGTGATTATAGTTAATACTACTATATTACATATTTGAAAGTTGCTAACATAGTAAATCTTAAAAGTTCTCATGATAAAAAAAATTATTTTGTAGCTATGTGTGGTGATGGATGTTAACTAGATATCGTGGTGATCATTTCGTAATATGCACAAATACTGAATGATTATGTTGCACACCTGAATCTAGTGTTATATGTCAATTATACCTTAATTTAAAAAAAAAGAGAGACTGTAAGTGAGGAGTTTCCCCCAGCCAAGTTATCAACGTAAGGAGAAGCTGGCCTGAGAGAATAAGCTGACACCCAAAAAAGAGCAGTGACAGAAGACTTTGCAAGCACTAAAGCTTTCTAAGTCCCTGAATCCAGCTGTTCCTGAGGCAGGATTCATCCCAATCATGTTCAGGGTCTGGTTATATCAGCCAATAAGTTCTGTGGTTGTATTTTTTGGAGACTAAATTTGAGTTTGTCACTTGCAGGGTCTTGAAAAATCCATGACAGGCTCCTTAAGGAAGTCATGTCTTTGTGAGTTTAGTTTGACTGCTTCTGCACATCCCGTTGCGCCTGGCACAGGGGGCACTCTGTGAAGAACAGAAAATCAGTAGATGTCAAAATAATGGTTCTTTAAATTTCCATTAAAATCCTGGAATGTTATATAAGACACTACAAATATTAAAGAAATTATTATGTCTAGGAAATTATGCGCAAGTTCAGAGTCTCAAGAGATACTAACACTTTGGGTAAGTAAGCTGTTTTCAGGAACAAAATGCACACATTTAACATGTTGCAAATATATTTCTTGTCATAAGAAGCCACTGGGTCCGTGAACCATTTGTATCCATTATGCTTTCTCATAGTGGAAAGTGCTTAATATAAACGTGTTCAGATGTTTTTTTTTCATTCCACATTAATGTACTGTCGAGCATATAATTATATATACACACACACAGGCAGATACAGCCAGCCCTGGTGGTCTAGTGGTTAAGATTCAGCAGTCTCACTACCATGGCCCAGGTCAGGGAACCACACCACAACATGTGTTGGTTGTCATACTATGGCAGCTACATGTTGTTGTGATGCTGAAAGCTATACCACTAGTATTTCAAATGCCAGCAGGGTCACCCATGGTGGACAGTTTTCAGTGGAGTTTCCAGGCTAGACAGACTAGGAAGAAGGACCTGGCTGCCCACTTCCGAAAACATTGGCCATGAAAAACCAAGAATAACAGTGGAGCCTCTAAAGTGAGAGGATGGTGCAAAAAGACAGGTCAGAGTTCTGCTCTGCTGTACACAGCGTTGCTAGAAGTTGGAATCCACTCCATGACACTAATGACAACATATACAGGCATACATACACAGCGCGGGTGTGTATGTGTATGTATTGCTTTAACCAGCTTCCTGGAAACTTTATTTATTGCACTTAGAAAACTCAGGGTGTAAACATAACAAAGTAAAAGTTTCCTCCACAGTCTCTTTAACAGGCCCCATTCCATGAATTGCATGTGCAACTTGTTCATGAATATGTAAAGTATCTGAAGATTTTCTTTTAACTTGTCTTGATTTCCTTGAAGACTCTGGCACACAGCATGAGATTAAAATAACCTGGCATTGCTGGCGACTTTGCCCACAAATACCAAGGAATAAATATTAGAGTGATGGATTCTCTTTCCCTTGTCAGCCATGAATGTGTCCCAGCCAGGGGCAAGGTCTAGAGAGTAATTTAAAAATAAACAAATAGAATCAAAGAGTAACTTTACTCTTTTATTCAAAGTTTATTAAAATACAAGAACAAATTGTAAAAGCACACATACCACTCAGCACCAATATAATAACACTCTTTCTACTGATAATCTCCAAAACATTTCTGTTTCTGCAACTGAGAAGCAGAGATATACGCACATGCATTCTCACCACATTTACCCAGTACTCACAGCATCACACCCCGAATATTCTCCTTGCTAGGGAGACAAAGATGGGCAGAGGCAAACTAATGTGACTACATCCAACCACTAACTGAGTCGATGACTCTTTCGTCAGTAGTTATCATTTGCACATTGGTAACCTCTGCACATCCCTGTCTCCCTCTTCGGGGGCCCGATTACTTGGGCTAGTGATGGAGTCTGGTGATAATGTGATACAAAACTAAACAAAACTGGCCAACATTCCCTACCCAATATCTTTTAATTGCTTTGGTTATAAAGTACTGAATACTTATGTCTTCACATCCTCCAATCCTAACACACATAAAAACCACACCAACCAGTGACATGGTCTGGAGAAGTCTTGAGAGAATTTTATTTATTTCCCACTCCCTTCTGTGGGCTTCTTTCACTTATGTGTTTACCTGTTTGCTTTTTCAGGGGAGGAGGGAGTTTTGAGCCAAAAGAGTGACTTCATTAAACATCTCCAGGGTCTTCGAAGTCTCCCCAGTAAATATTAAATAAACTCCCTGGAGCTCTGGTGCTGCTGCCCCAGATGGGCAGCAAGCCCCAACTTGTATGAGCAGTCTTGTTTGGATATCTGTACATGTTTGCTTTCTATTGGTTAAGACTCACCTTGGAACAGAGCTAGGTCTCTTGAGTCTGAGACCTCGCTTCTGGTGCTATCCAAAACATAAGGCATTAGGAAGTGGCCCAATGTTGAGTTCATCCTAAAGTCACTCAATGACTCTGAGCAGCCCTCCAATGGTGAGAAATTTCTTTTCAAATCTTCCCCAATCAGTAGACCGAGCCCTCAGGGGCTAGTTCTTCCCAGTTAGCAACTTCCTCACTTTCCCAGGCCCAGATCTCAAGACACTACCAAGGGAGTGCTGATCACCTAGCAAAGGTCAGTACTTATGCCCCATTCTGCATGTACACACGAAGACTGCGTTTGGCTTCTATTTTTAAGATAAAGGAGGAAGCGGGGAGGAGGTTGGAATATAACTAGAAACACTTTAGCTCTGATTTTTGGCAATATCACTTTTTTAAAAATCTCCTGAAATTAAAAGCCTCCCTGTTAGTCTCCACTGCTAGGAGACATGACATCAGGCATGTTCTGAAAAGCTCCAAATGCTGGTAAACGTTTTCGTTAACCCTTCAATGGTACAGAAGTCAGAGTCTATATTTTCCCCTTTGTAATGGCCATGTGATTCTAATTAAGCTTATTTCCTAAACCATCAGTCAGAGGACAGTGGAATAAATGTCCAGGTTTATCCTCTTATGGTTTACAGAATGGCAAATCCTGTACATCAGTGCATTTCTCTTGCCATGTACACAGCCCACAGGGCATGCTAAGGGTACCTCGTAGTCAGCTGGGAATTTTCCCAAAGGCATAGATGTTGTCTTTAACCTGCCCCTCTGGTATTTTATGCAGCAAGGCAGCACCCACGCATGACCTCACCATATTTCATAGTTTTTATTCGAGCCCAAAAAGTGAAATACACTCAGGCAAAATGCAAGACAGCAGGTTTTCTTCTGTCCTTGATCATGGAGTAGGCATTTCCTAGTTAATGGCGGGAGAACTTAAGTAATTCAATAAGCATTTTGAAGTTGATATTACCAAAAGTCAGAAGTCCATTCTACAAACAAGGTGAAGACTTAGGACCAAAGATCCAAAACATGAATATAAAAAGTCATATAAGTTAAATGACCGTCACTTTAGCTACACAAAGCAAGAACAGAGTTACTAATCTGCCTCTAAGGAGGTCAGTTACATGTTAATATCTGTTTCAAACACTTCTACCTTATTGTGCAGGCATTTCATTCATGCCCATTCAAGAAAGTCACGTTGTGTTGATTTCACTAGTATTTTCTCTAATCAATAAAATAAAGTAGTTTTGAACAGCTCCAAGACATAAGTCTTCAAACACTAAACGTTTGAGTAAATCCCGATGCTATGATAATATCTAAAATTGCTTGGAAACTATTTCAATAATAGACAAGCTAATTCAGTTTAAAAGGCTAAACTGAAAGCTCCATGTAAACATAGGCTATGGGGAGAAAAATGTTTAGGTACTAAGAAGAAGAACTCAAAGGTATATATATAGTATATTATACATATATACTATATATATGCTATATATATATATAATTTTTGCCTTGTGAGAATAAGAACTACAACTCTTCAAAGGAATATACTTTATAAAAGACAGGATAAGTGGGGTGGGTATTGACAATCTGATAATTTCTCTGAGCATATCAGCTAAGCATTGATTCTCCTCTATCTCAAATAATGAGTTCTTGTTAAATTCATAAAAGATACATCACAGGAAATTATAAAAGTTTGTGTTGAGATAAATAGGTTACATAATTACAGGCTTATCATAACTCTGGTAACACCAAACCATTGTATATATTATAGGATTCCTGAGCTTTGTCAATTCACTTTCTCCATTGGCCCCCTAAAAGCCTTTCTTTCATCTGTGTTCTATTGAACGTATCTTTTTCCCTGATATTCAGCCTATGCCTTTGTATGTTTACCTCTGCTGCTTCATTTCTCCATTGGACTGTCCTCTGGGAGAGGAACTGCCCGCACACAACCTTCACTTTCTTTAAAAATATATCACAACTGGGTGATTTTTTTCATCATCCTTTTCCCTAGACGCCTAGCACTGACTGCCTTACCCAAATCTCATCCCCCCACCAGCTTCTCTAACATTCTGTTCCATTATTGCACACGTTGAACAAAGGGGGAGTTGAAGGACAATTGTGTGAGTGTGCCATAACCAATTTTTCATTTTACTTTTCCAGGGTAACACATAAATCTCAACACCATTTTGAAGATAAAAATCAATAGGGCCCACTGATAAGACTTGAATATAGTGTTTAACAATTGAGGACTTTGAAATCATCTATTCTCAATGTGATTTTCCAGAAATTCATTAGATGACACTTTCAAAATTTGCTTTGTTTCTTTGTGGGTGTGTTTTGTAGAATTTAAAACACTAGGAAGCTTAAATGTTGCTGTAAAAAATAATCAGTTACAACAGTGCTTTAATATCTAAACGATAAACTAGTGATATGACTGCTGTGTTTCTTCAGTTCCTTACAGACTTTGGGTTTTTGCACACTCAGTTCCCACTTTTTTCTCATTTCAGGCAACTAGTTCAGGAAGATATTTTCAACTTTAGATATCTGTTTCTCTTAGCTTTATTTTATGATTCAATTATTAATGGAATGGTCGTAAGAACTTTTGACTGTACATATAAATGCAACCATATACTGTGATTTGACAGCATCCTCAAATTTACAATAGAAAATTTATGATACAAAATTGGCTGGTCTATTCTTTTGGAGGTTATGATATTTAGATATTACTTATATTACATATAAGTAAAACTATAGTGTCTTTATTTTAAAGCAAAATATGGTATCTTTATACTAAAATAACATTATAATAATGTATTATAGAGGCCTTAGATTACTAGATCTCAGCTAATAGGAACAAAGGAAGACCCAAGTCCAAATTCAAATGTAAATGGGAATTCCATTTTACCAAATTCTATGCAACTGAGGGTTGCCTTATATCAAAGCCTCCAAAATTACTGATGGGAATTGTCTCAAACTAACTTGCTCTTCTTCTATTTCACAACTGAAGAAGCCTCACTTGTTTGCACCTATTATTCATTATAGATCACCTACTTCGGGAGGAAAACGGTGCTGTAGCTGAACGGCTAGTGCACCCACCTCCCACAGCAGCGAGAATATCTATAATATACATATATATTGCTGACCTAAAGAGGACACTCTTCAGCTTAGCATTCAGAGAACACTGCTATAGAGACTGAGACCAAGAATGAGTGGGGCCACATCAGAATTGTAGGGATGGAGAGGGACAGACCAGTACCACTGGACCCACTGCTTTTACCTTTAATCAGTATCATGGGGTATAATTCACCCCATGAAAACATACACACCACAAACATATTTCAAAATAATTATTTCCACAACAAAATCCTCATACATACAAATATCAAAGTATGTTTTTTTTCCCTTTCAATCTCCCTTTCTCCCTCAATCTAGGAGTATATGATAAATACATTGATTTCATATGTATATTCTCTATGCTACTTTTAGTCGAGCTGCTTCTTTTTCTGGCCTGTGTATATTTTCATGTTTCTGTGGCTAACAAATTAGTCTCACTCTACAGCTTCAAGGTGAATCTTGATGAAGCCTCCTAATCTTTCTGCCTCCTTTTCCTAGGTTGTCAATTTGATTTTCTTCTAGCACTTTCTCCACCTGCCTAGAAAGTAACCCTCAGATTTCAGATGATTATTCATGGCATCTACAAATATACCTGTGAGTTCTGGGATTTTTAGACTGGCAAAGGGCACTACATGGCTAGAAACTAGAACATCAGAAACTACTCTAACATGTTAAACACCAAGGTCCTAACCACATGGCCTGGATTCAAGGACTCCTTATTAGTAAACATTTGGGAATTTTCTGGTTGGGCTCTATCCATGCTGAATAAAGCTAAGGCAATACCCCTTATACTAAGAAGGACAGTAGCCTCCCTCAGATAGTAGTTATTCAGGTAAGTCTTTTCTTCAGGTCCCAAAGTATGCATCAGCCGTCTCACTTCTTTCTCAAGGCAGAATGAAGACATGCTGAAACAGGGTTTCTTCCCCTCCATCTTGGGATCTTGTCACTCAGGGCTTTTCACTAGAAAGAGAAGTGATGGGGCTACTATTAGCCAAATGCCATTTGAGAGGTGAAAGAAGTAGTGAGATGTTAGAGGTTTATGTTCTTCTGACAAGTAAATTCCTGTCTTTCAGTGAGGCCATGGGATTCAGCTGAAATAGTGGATTCAGGTCTTAGTTTCCTTTCCTGTACATAATGTTTTCTTAAAAAAGCTCTATGACAATCATACCTTTAACCGCTAACTTAGATTTCATCTCTCGCTGAAATTCTTCTCCAGCCAACGCCGGACTTCTTGAAGGTTGTAGTAGAAGGGGCCCTTTCCTCCTAGATAAGCAATTTTCTGTCTCTGCACAATACACACACGTTCAAAGGCTACCCCATAAGCTACATTGGCATTATTGTCCATACGGTCAGCCACAACTCGGCACTGGGGCGGCAAGGAGAAACGCTCCAGAAGCTGGTGGGCTGCAGCACATCGGTCTTCCTGGTTCTGGTGCTTCTTCACCTCAAAAGACAAAGAAGAGTCCCCAGGCACCGCCCAACCATCTGAAGGATGAGCCTCATCAATGTAGACCAACAGGAAGTCAGCCACTGATGAGAACTCTTCCACCAGTTTGCTGAAGGCTGGCAGCTGGCTAATAAAAGGAGGTCAAGTGGCTGAGCCAAAGTTGACCACCAGTGGGCGCTCAGAGCTGGCAAAGTCAAGAAGATGGCACTCAGTTCCATCAACTGTCTTCCCCTGGGCACCATTTCCTCTGTTGTCACCTCTATCTGGATTGGAGACATGCACCACACTGGAATTAGGGGCATCTTCACCCAATTTCACCTAGTGGGGAAAAAAAAGAAAGAGGGAGAGGATAACACATTAAACACATTGCCACTTCAATTTACTATTTATAAAAACAATTGGCTCTAATACAATGTAGTATTTCCTTCAGAGGATGGTAAACATATACTGATTTGAGTAAAGAGGCATCATGGCAGGTAATGTAAAGAATGGCCAAAAAAAGAATGGAGAATAAAAGTCTTTTTCATCCTGTATATCCACTGTAGGTAATTATTTTCATCACTGAAGGCACTGCAGTTAACTCTCTTCATAACTAAGTTGAGGCTGGTATTCTTTACTATCCTTACTTTGCTGGCAATGCTTAGCACACACTAAATAACAAATGATTAATTGACTTTATTTTAAAAGTTAAAAGTGAAGGGTCTACTTTAATACAAATTATCAGAGTCGTGGGACATAGTACCTCTTTATGGATTCTCACTTCCAAATTCTAAAATACTCAGGAAAGACTGATTTTCTTGCATGATGCAAAGTCATTTCATCTCAACCCATGGGCAATGATATCAATGGGCTCTATTCTTGGCCAGAGCTAGAAACTCTGTGGTCCACTATTTATAAGAAGGGCTACTCCCACTGAAACCTCTTCAGCTTCCCCATCTGTAAAATGGTGATAACAATTTTTGTCTTCTTCATATGGTTATAGGAGAATAACATAAGGAAAAGAACTCCTTGTACACTATAAATCATTGTGTGGGTGTAGGTTGCCATTATTAGATGCCACCTAAACACATTTTCCTGGGCAATTATGTGTTTAAAAAAAATTATCCTTAGAAATGCTTTGAGCTCTCCTCAATATGATGGCCTCCTGGAAGTTTCTACAGCTGCTGCTTACTTCGCTGTCCTTATGACTAGAACCTCACCATTTTCATTAAATGAACAAAAACATGCAATCATTCCAGAATTCTTTAATTTCTCATTTTTACGTGATTTTTTTGTTTGTTTCCCCCTTTTTACCTAGAAAATCACAAACCATTTGCTTTTCTACCATAATTTATTAACAAGCTCCTCTAAATCATAAAATACTCAGGCAGAAGAGGTATAGAGGAAAATTGTTCCATGTGCCCCTTTCGCATGTGGGTTAAATAGTTGAACACAGACTGAAAGAAAGTTTGCTGGCCTTTGGATCTGTAAATGGATAATAAAAAGCAGGCAACATAAAAGAGCCAATTACTTCAGTTTGAATTAACACACTTGGCTCTTCCCCTAGAATGGTTTAGTCAAAGCCAATAACATTAGGGACAACTTACGACTGTACAATTGATTTTTGTACACTATTCTTAATATTACAAAACACTTCCAACCAAATCGACTTATTCCTCTCATATAAATACAGCCACATACAACACTGCTGTTAATTGAAGTCACTTACAAGTGAATTGTTAACGACTCAACAATCCAAGCTGATAAAAAAACACTCAAGGGCTTTTATTCAGAAGCTTCTATCTAATGTTAAGGCATAACTCATTTTAACTGTAGAGAAAGAATTAAAGAAAACCTTTCTCTCCCTTCTGAAAAATCCAAGCAGGGTAGGTTTGAAACAAGTACCATTATTTTTCTAAAAGAAATCTTAGACTAACAATCTTCTTTCTTAGGAAAAGGAAGCCACTGGAGTGACTTAAGGACATTGGTTTTCAGTCACTATCAGGGAGAAAGCTATTTTATTTACATTAATTTTCTTGGTTAATCTGCAAGTGGTACTAGATGAAGAAACCTAATAAGACACTTCTAGCTGAATTATTTTATATGAGCTACACTCATCGCTGAGGTATTAAAACATACACAAAATTTAAAGATAGATATTTTAAAGGTATTATAAACTTTTAATCTATGGATTCTTTTTGTACTTCTTTGTAGATTTAGGTGGCGGGTAGCATTGCTATCACCATCTTGTTAGATCTTTTCCACTTAAAATAGCAATAACGATAGAGTTCTAGGAGGGCTCCTTTTAACAACATAGTTGTGCTGTGTTCCTCAACATACTGTGATCTAAAGACCTGAATTCATTCAGATCAGTCTGAATGCATTAGCTGTTGTAGCAACTTCTTGTTAAGTGAGCGATCCACATACAGGAGAAAGATCACCTTTGGACTACAGACTTCTAAGTCCTTAGTAGGTGAAAATATCCACCTGCTTTTTGAAGTCATTTTTAAGACCTAGGAACAATTGTGTGGTCTTGTTAACTGGGCCTCTGCCGTCCCTAACTCTCACCCACGAAGACTGTTGACCCTTGCTTTATTCCAGATCATTCAACTAAGTAATCTAATCGGATGTTTCAGTCGCAGGTGGCTCTCTTGTTACCTGTAGTTAATTTTCTTGGAAAGTTAAAGTACCTTTTCCTTCTTCTTAGTAAAAATGTATAGTGTGGCCACATAATTCTTTCCAAAATACACAGACTGGCTTACCTTGGAAAATTTAGAACAAGTACAACAACTGCACCTTAAAATTAAAAATTAGGAGTTACAAAATACACACCGCTCTTTGTGTGGGATGTTTGGCATTTTGTTAAACTGGAAAATATATATAACTTTTTAAATTTTGTTGAATGAATTACTGAATGAATGATAGTTGTTATAATCCCAGGTAGGGGTCAGTGAAGAATTTTACACTGAATAATAACCTTGGCCTGAAATGAACATAGCTATATTTGGGTGATGGATGAGCTCACTGAGGCAGATACTCTGGAAATGTGAATCCTGGAGCCATACTGTAGAGCACTGCCATAATCAACGCTTAATGCTGTTGATCTGTTTTGATTATCTCAGCTGGTCAGTGCATAAAACGAAAGTAGCCAATCCTCTTTAATTTGCTGAGCTGCCGTGGGACCCTACTGCAAATTAGAATGTCATAAACAGATATCCTGTTCATGAGGGTGACCAGGTAAGGAAACATGCATAGGTAAGATCAATGCTATTAATAAAACTATAAGGAAAAAACACACACCCATAATGTGTAAGCCCAAAAGTGCGTAGACCAGTAGTCTGTTTTTATAAGCATCATATACTAATCATAAAATTTGTCCGCCTTTACTAAAACCTGCTGATGGAGGACTATTCAGCAACAATCAAAAACAAAAATCCTTGGAAATTTTAAAGATGAAAGTTTGTTTTAAACTAAAAAGAAAAATCTTTTAGAAGGACTTTATTGTTCATTTTTCATCTTCGCATTTGATCATCGTGAAAATTAAATTCCTATTATGACCAGAGTTTCAAGTGGAGGATTTCTTGGTTTGCTCGGATATGCACCCTGCTGAGATGGAATGGGAGAATCACCGTTGTCTTCAATGATGGAAGATTCTTTGCTTTCCCCAGGAGCAAAGCATTCCTTGACAAACAGCCAAAATGATGAAGAAAATAAAGTTGGTCCCATAATAACATTTAGACTGCAGGAAAGAAGCTCAACAAAAACAAGTTATCCCCTGGTACTCCCAAACTTTGTTTTAATTTCCCACAGTGGCACAGAAAGTCTCCTGGCCACAAGTTACCTATCATCTTAATTTCTCCTTCTTAGAGGGTTTGTGTTTGGTTTTTGTCCTTAATGAGACATATTTGCCAAAGAGGCATTCAAAAGGCATTTTTTACTCTTGCGGAAGAGTAATTAGGTCGGTACCTCGTTCCCTGCCAGCACTAGCTGCTCTAAAGAGAACCTTGCCCAGTATTTAATGCCCAAACACAAGAAGCATCATTTCCACTAATTGGTCTTGAAGTTCCGATGTTCCCAAAGGGTCCCTTTATTTTGTAAGGATCAGAAAGGACATACGTAAAATGTAATATTGTCATCACTGACTTTTCTCTGTCTCATTTGCACTATTACAGTTGTTCTTTCTTATGTTTTTGTAATCCACATCACCACAACACCAACAAGGGAGGTAAATAAAGGGTTTGCATTTTTACAGCAGGGGACCTCTCTCGGCCAAGTTCAAATGTTGTGATAGCCATCTTTATAAATATGAACAAGAGGGTAAATATATGGCATATATATAAATTTGATTCCCTTGATGATGGGATTCCTTTTACCGACAGTGTTCAGTGCATGAGGAAAAGGATAATGCTGGTTTAGCATGTGGACTGTGAAATGCAGGGCGAGGGAAAAAAAGAAAGAACCATTCATCAAGTAGAAGCTGGAAATAGAGCATATACTACTAACCTTGTTTTTTTCCTTTCCACAGCCTGAGGAAGGCTTCTGGACAAAATCTCACCTAATCTCATGATAGAATATAAAGCAAATGATAAAAATGGGCATGGGGGGTTGACAGACACTTTTTACACATTCTTCTTGCTGTGCAAAGCCCTGGAATGGCTTTATTAACTATCAGGAAATTTCAAATTCGTTGACATAATGACCAGGCTACATTAATGTCCTTACAAACATAGCCAAATAATTATTAAGCAGCAATTTAACCATTTCCATTCAAATTGGCCACATAAATCAGAGTTGCAGAATAAGCTACCTACTCTTTCCTCTCAGTTCAGCTCCCTTTTGGCCATTCTCTTTCTGATCCATAACTTGAAAGTGTAGCTCTAAGCTCTATCATTTTCCAGTGTTTCATCCAAGTGATGGACAAGCTCTGGCTGTGGCCTTCTTTGTGTTCTTTTGGGAATGTTTCTCTCTTAACAGAGCCATTTTCCATTGTAGAACTAGTGTCAAAAGGCTTGAGGTGAATGAAGAGGAGGAGGAGAATGTTAAAGAGATCCTTTCAAAACCAAAATTATATGTTCAAATGAATATGTTTTCTGTGCCACTGCAGTATTAACCATGCAGAAGCTAAACTGCTTGTCAGCATCTATACTGTGCGTTTACTTTTACACTTCATTTAGGTAGGGGCCAGGCTCCCACACAGGGTAATTTTCTTATTGGTTGCATTTTCTAGTCTTTGAGTAGCTGCAAAAGGATGCAGTGTTAGATGCAATGACACTGACCAAGGAAACTTCAATAACCAATAGCTATTATTCACTTCCACCTCTCACAAGTTTCTCCAGACCTGTGTTTTCATTAGAGCCATGCATGGAACTCCCTCTAACCAAACCCAAATTATCTTTAAAGGCTTCCATATAAAGTTAATTTTAAATCTCACTAGACATTTTAATGAGGAAGGGTCTTTTGTTTTATTTTGTTCTCTTTTAATCTCTTTGTTACCTCTTACAGGAGCCAAACACAAGGATAACAATTTTACTGTGCTTCCTGTAAATAGCTTCCCAAGCATCTGACATTCAGCAACAAGAAGAATTGAAAATATAATTGTATTGCATGAACACACACCCGTCATCCTGGAAAACTCTCCTTCTGAGGGAGGTAGACTCAAAATAATGCAAGTCAGGATTGTGAAATACTGTGATGCCATCTCAGACAGAATGTGCTCCAGTATGTCCCTAGAAATGGCTACACCCAACGACAGTGGCATAGATGACAACAGAATTCAGGGAAGTGATTCAACCTGTTTCAGAGATTCTGAGTGCCATCTCAAATGCCAGCACAGCCACCACCACCCTTGCCATACTTGGAGACAGAGGAGATCTAAATTCAGGGCAAGGTGTGTTCATAATGTTTCCATTAATTACACGCCCAGTTCAGTCTTGTCTCTGGATATATGGGTTCTTGGGTTGCTTCTTCTCATGGTAGCTGTTATATAAACCATTAAAAGCAAACACAATAACATCATTCGTCAACTTAGTCACTAATCAAATCAGGAGAGAAATCCATAAACCATATGCAAAAAAAGAAAACGAATCACTCATCCTTCCCAATTTCCTGGAATAGGAATAACGAAATATTGCAACACAATGGAACACTATGCATTAGTGAAAAAATAAATAATAAAGTTTCATAAAGAGGCATTTATTTTTCCCTTTTTATTTCAATAAGCTGCTTAGTAGGAGAAATAACTTCACTTAATATTTGTAGGTAACATCACAGCCCCCACATTTTATGTGAGAGATCTCTACATAAGTATATATGCATATAAGTAAAATTCACCCAAGCAGTGATTTTTCTTGTATAGGCAAAAAGTCAATAGCCTCTCAAAAAAATAAGAGTTTAATACACTGAGATCAAATCACTGAAATGGCCATGTTATCTCCTAACACCTGCGAAATACAGATGTGGAGGAGGGAACTTTCTAATTAATAATATTGCTGACATACTTGCGTACACTCCACTATCTTCCAAATTCTCTACCCCCAAAATAAAACATAAAAACTCACATTTGATGTATATTTTTGTGGAAATGAAATATCATCTCAATATCTCCTTTCCACATCTCCCATCTGCCCCACATTCATAATATACATGGTGTTTTGCTGTTAGCATTTTGAGCATCGTTTCATATTATTATAAAGGAATTTTCACCTATTAACAAGAGCTTTTTCTGTTCTCCTGTCTTTAAGACAACAAATACAAACCTTCTTCAGGTTACTCTCAATAACAAAGACATGTAGTAAAACTTCTTAATTCACAAAGGATATTTTCTTCTTGAACACTTGTTTGATTTTCAGTGGAACAATCCTACTCTGGATTCTTTGTGACTAGAAGTTACTTCTTTTCCTTTCCTGGTGTACAGATTTATTTTTCTGGGGTTTATTTACAGAGGACTCATTCCCTTCCCTCTCTTATTCTGAGCTTTCTGTTTCTTGTTTCTGAGGTGCTGCCTGCCTGTAGTGTACTCCTTCACTGGCTTCCATATCTAACTCCATTCCCTGGCATCTTGGGCAAGGTCCCCCGATATTGTTAGGAAAAACCAAGATTGTTGCTTCGATAGCAACTTTTGCCAAACGAGTCCATTCTTCTCAAGTCCAGGGACCTTTAGGAGTTGTATGGGCATAGGAGGAGGGGGTAAACTGACAAAGGACCAGTGCCAAAATGTTCCTCTTTACCCCTTAAGATCTGAGTTGAGAACATTCCACCAACATCACGCAGCAAAAAGGCTGGAATGCTAGCATTCTTCACTTAGAAACAAAGATCATCAGCTCTGGTTTGGAGCCGCTGAGACACGACTTTCTCAGGTAAGTGAGGCCACTGTGCCAGTGCTAAGGCACATGTTATAACAGCTTTGAAATGGCGATGAACTATAGACCTATCTCCTCTTTCTAAGACAACTTATTTTACTTTTGAGAAACAAAACAAATGTGGTTTCCCTTACAAAGTCTGGATTTCTGACAGCCAGTTCGCAGATCTTTCTTTTGCAAACTGATATCATGTAACTCAGGACTCAGTGCCCCTTCAAAAGATTTCAGATGCGTATCAGAGCAGAGGATGACGCTGCGCACAAGCTTGCTTACGTTAACTCTTACCTCCACCAGAAACGAAGAGGCTGTTACGCCAAATCACACCTGCCGTGACCATTTTGTGAGTCCTGTCAACTTTGAGAGTTTTGAGTAGCGGCGTTTTTTTTCTTGCTTTTCAGTACCCACGCTCTTTAACTGTCTTTCCCAACGTGCCTCTCATGAGGCAAAACATCAAAATCCCAGTTCATGACAAGAGCAGATTAAATGCAGCAGTCTCCCCTCCCCCAGTATTTTCTGAGTTTTCTCAAAGTTTTTCCACAGCACAAATACCCTCTACTCCAAAATCACAGCAAGCCATTAACGACTCCTATTAGAGAGACCCCTTTTAGGTCACACAGTCATTACAGCTTAATACCTGTCACTCCCAAATCTAACTTGAGTGACAGTCGTAGAAAGCAAACGCAGGAGCTGACTTGAGCATAACCACCAGACCCCCCCAAATAAGGCCCCACAACTCTCACCCCAACGCTCCCAACGGCCTCCAGTCCCAACATTCCGGCCCTGGCCCCTGCTGATCTAAGGAGAAGCCCCTCTCCGCGCAGCTCACCTGTTTGTAGGCATCGAGGAGGAAGCTCTTCCAGATGCAGCGCATTCCCTCT
Source organism: Equus quagga (assembly GCF_021613505.1). Classification (NCBI taxonomy): domain Eukaryota; kingdom Metazoa; phylum Chordata; class Mammalia; order Perissodactyla; family Equidae; genus Equus; species Equus quagga. The sequence goes on from NC_060286.1 coordinate 23,699,912, forward strand.
GAGGTCAGCATGCGCCTCCACTCCCCGCGAGTGGACTTGGAGCGGCTCAACAGCAGCACCACGTGCTTGAGGAGAATGACCGAGTCATAGAGTGCCAGGAAGAGGCAGTTGGAGAAAAAAACTGGCAGAATTTGCAGTGTGATCAGCAAGTCTACGCTGAGGATGCCCATCTTCTCTGCCTCCTGAGTCACTTCCCTTGTGCGCTCTGGTTCCCCTTCACCCTCTTATTTAAAAGGGGGGTGGTGATAGAGGGGGTGGGGGAGGTAAGAGGGAAGGTTGGGGGTGGGGGGAGAAGGAGAAAAACTAAATTAAAAGGAAGCCCAAGTTGTCTCCTCTTTCAAAGAAGCAGAAATGGCAAGACCAAGTCCAGTCTTTCCAGCCCAGCAGTTGGAGTGTGCCCATCAATTCATTCAATTCGGAGCTGCTGCTTTTTTTTTTTTTTTTTCAGGATTTAAGATGTTAAAAAAAAAAAAAAACTGGCGTACCCGTCCCTAATCCAGTTACCCCTCTCAGAGTCCGTTAAAGACAGGCAGTTCTACTTTCATTTCCAGGCACCTATGAGACTGTGGCAGAGATTGCAAAATTTTCTGTAGCTTTTCATTGTCTCTATGTTCAGAAACGTAGCCTGTTCCTCTCTTGAATTGCCAGAGTTTTAAAAATGTGCTTTCAGGGTAGTTTTCCCCTTCTTTACTCCATTTTACACACACTTTCTGTTCTCCTTCTCCCAGCCCGACTCACTCTCTCCCATCCCCAGGAGCGACTGAGTCCTCTCTTTTTCCTCACTCCCTCTGGCTTTTCCTTCCAGCTATCTGTCTGTGGTGCAAAGTGCCTCTCTCTCTCTGCAGCCCAGTGAGTCTCCCTGAAGCCTTTTATACATTCCCTGGCTAATTGCTGCAATAGAGAAATGAAAGCCTGATCTTGGTAAAGATCTTGACGTCATTGAGACAGAGGGCTTTACTTTGGCCAGGACTGCAGGGAAGAAAAAAGCAAAACTCGACAACTTTTTTTTTTTTAGAAGGGGGGGCAGAGGGACAGCGGAATTTTGCTTTGTGATTTAAAGAGAGAGAGAGAAAAAAATTAATACCTTTGAGGATTTTCAGGAAATGCTCCCAAACTTTGGGAAAAGTAATAACACGTGTAGATTGATAGGGTAACACTCTCCCCTCTGATTACTATTATTGTTATTATTATTCATTTATGAGAGGCTTTGGAAAGAAAGAATCCTGGCAGACAGGTAGAAAAGAGAAAGAGTAACCATAGAGGATCTTTGCTCTATTTCTTGGAAGATGTGAATGCTTACATTCGATCTTTATACCTATATATGAGAATCTCTTGTCAGATTTGTGAGCTAGGTTCTTTAAATATTTTTGAGTCATGAACTTTTTAAAGAAAATTCAGAGTGAGTTGTGAGGTGGAAAACTTTTAAATTCTTTGAGTATCATCACAGCATTTCTCTAAAGCTTCTTGCAGAAAATTAGTACAAGTTGTCTTTTCAGTTCTACCAAAGTTTCCAATGTGAAAAAAAAAAAAGAAAAAATCTTCCAGACATGAAAATAGTTAAGTGACCAGATCTTCTTTTAGTTCCATTTTGCCTATATCCAGATTAAATTAATACTTGCCATCAAATGGCATTAAGATACCATAAGGCTGAGAAATAACTTCTTTATAGGAGAACTCTTAAATTCTGCACTTCCCCTCCTTCTGCTAACATAACCCCTAAGAGACCTAGCCCTTTAGGGAATCTTCCTTTTAGCTTGAAAACAATTTTAATTAAATTTGTAGGTGGTTAAGAGCAGACTTTGAACTGGTTCAAGAGCCACACTGACCATTGCTCAATGGCTCGCCTCTCCCATTAGTCTCCAGGACAGACGGGTATGTCAGCAGACAATGCTTTGGCAGAATGCCATGACCCTCACCTCATTCTACTTTTTATTCCTCACTTACCTAACAGGTCACCTCTAGGAATTATATTTTCTTGGAAGAAGGAGTGGCAAGTACAGACACTGGGGTGGTGACATAGAATTTTAATTGAAATTTCATTAGCTGACTTTTCTGTGTACACAGAGCTCTCATTAAGCATGAGCTAAGCAGTGGGGGCAAACCTGTGGTCAGTCCATTTCTGTGTTTTGTCCCTGTGGCTAAAACCTGCAAGATCACAGAAATTATTTCAAAGCCTAGAGCAGGGGTCATTAATCAGTGGGCCGTTGGGCTAGATTCTGCATGCAGATGCATTTTATTTGGTTGGTGTAGTGCTTTTTGCCTTAAAAAAATAACAATAATAATAATTGAATGAGAATGCCTTTAGGTTCTGAAGACCAAGGATTCCTGTCTGCCTTGTCCATTGTTATCTCCCAGCATTTAGAACCATGCCTGGAATATAGTTCAAGGAGGATGTACCCAATAAATGAATGGGCAGGGCATGCATTACTCCACACTAGGGGGCACCATTCACATACAATATAATGTGACTGGGGTGCCCCAGAATTGTACTTGGTGGACTTGGGTGTGGCCCCTCCATTGACACAACCCTCACTACTTCCTATCATCTTCAAAACCTGATTCTTTCATTTTTATCATCAATTTAGCCCATGATGAGTTTTGGATTTCCATCCCATAGACTAAATTTTTAGAGAAGACTTCAGAGCTTAGAAAAGTGAATATAAACCACATAGAAAAATATTCTTCCTATGACTAGTATATGTTGTTAGCAAAAGAATGTTATTTGTGTACATAATATATATACATTTATTCCATTCATTCTCTTAATCTTCTCAATGTCCTTATGGAAGGAAAGAAAGGACAAAGAGAAGGAGGTGACAACGTGGTATTTTAACTGGTGTAGATGGGACAGCTGCAGTGCCAGATGAAGTCCCAGCCAACAATGACAGAAGAAGGTGTGGACTCAGGAAATGACGCTTCCACTCACTGCCCAAGCCTTAAAATTTCTCCCTGTCGCAGACATTCATTTTGCCCTGTTTGAATTAAACCAGTGCTCCTTCAAAGTAGAGACTTTAGCAGCTATAAACCAATTCTTCCTCACTTGTCATTTGCTTTCAAGGAGAGAGGTATGTTTGGAAATGGCAAGCTAAGGAGGGGGATTGGTAGAAAATCAGAAACATGCTTCCTTTTTTTTTGAGGAAGATTAGCCCTGAGCTAACATCTGCTGTCAATCCTACCCTTTTTGCTGAGGAAGACTGGCCCTGAGCTAACATCTGTGCCCATTTTCCTCTACTTTATATGTGGGACGCCTGCCACAACATGGCTTGACAAGCGGTGTGTAGGTCCACACCCAGGATCTGAATAGGTGAACCCCAGGCCGCAGAAGCAGAACGTGTGAACTTAACCACTGTGCCACCGGGCCAGCTCCTGCTTTCTTTTTAAATGCAAAGTTCAAGGGACATCCAGACTACAAATGGTTATAAGGCAGAATGGGTTTTTTTTCTTTTTTACTTTTTTTTTGAAGTCAGAATTGTTTTTTTTTAAATAGAAGAATAGGCACATAGCCAACCTGTTCATATCATTTCTCATATTTCTTCTATCATTTTTCCTAAATGAATGAATAAATGAATCACAAAACCAAAAGCCATTCTTTCCCTGACAATCTGTCCATCCTAGAAATTAAATTTCTCCAAAACTATTTCTCTTTTATGAATGGTTCACAGATGCTTGTTCTAATTTTTAATAACATTTAGTGCTTTGATCTTCAAGAAATTGTGTATCCATTAAGTAATAAAAATAACCCATAATGTGACAGAGTATGATTTGTCCCATCATACAGATGAAAGAAGGTGGATCGTCAAGGTTGTGGAGTCAGAGTTGTGTTGGGATACTTTCCCAACTCTGAACCTCACTTTTTTCCTACATGACTGTTTTGTGGGTGCTGGTCATTACACTGAGAATCAAAATCCTTGCCAAAAGTGGTTGCCCTAAGTAATTTTACCTTCTAAATTGCAAAGGGTGTCTGCAATTTCACGTCTGTTTAATATTGCCCCAATTCAAGCTTCTGGTTTAGATTTCATATGATCAATTGAAAGGCTTGGATATCTTCTTGGTCATGTATGTGTTCTTAGCAATCAACATTGTGATGAGTTAAATGCAAACCAATGTGTGGCACGTTGGTTGAATTTCCCCATGCAATATTGTACACAGGTTTTAAATTCCAAAGAAAGGCAGCCTAGGGCAAAATGCTTTGGCTTTTTTATAACTGCAGAACCACTGTAAAATTATTTCAATTTTTTCTCTTTCCATAGTAAGAGAGCATCATGTCCTACCATTGCCTCCTTCTGGTTGGAAAAATAAGTATATGAGGAAAAATCTTCCTTTAGTCCACTTTTTGACTCTTAAACTGAGACTGAGGGGGTTGACATCAGCATCATGGTGGAGTGAATTGTCCCCTCTGTCTCTCTCCTCTTAAGTTACAACCAGTAGGACACCCATTGACCAGCAAAGGACTTTCTGCACAGTACAAGAGACTCAGAAAATGAAGTTGGATAACCAGAAAGCAGATTTGGAAATTTCAAGGATAGAAGCTATCACTACTATTTCTTTATTGTTATCTGAAGGAGCCAGAGAGCAATCGAAGAATTCTGTGGAGTTAATAATTCATGCTGTGGATTTTTCAAGCAGTCTTAGTTTCATCGAATTTTATTCCTTCTGATTCAAGTGGATTGTTAAATATAATTTAAAATGGAGTTTCATTTTTACTTTATTAAAAATTTGTCAAAAAAATACATTGTGAATCCAAAAATGTTTGGTCAAGATAGGTGTGTTGATTTTAGGTTTGGGAATGTGATTGCCATACATATCCCCCCAAAATAGCGCAGCTCTTATCAGAGAAGAGAATCACAAACTGTACAACTACTGAATCATTCAAAATTCCCTGTGGGCCCATCCATTCTACAAACACAGCCGTGTTCCCTGCCTTGTGATGAAAGGAGAAGCTCAATGGATAAAATAGACACCCCCAGAGTAAACTCTGACGTGACTTGAGCAAAGCAACTTGGAGCTGGGGCAGAGAAGGCAGGCGCTGTGGGAGGTATGAGCATTCTATCCTAACAGTCGAGTCTTAGGGCCCTTTGCAAACCCTGGCAGAGAGCGCACTCGGGTGTTGATGCATTCTTCCCTCAGGAACTGCTGCTGCTCTTTTTTTTCTAGGCCACCTACTGGTAAGACGGAGAAGGAAAGGAAAAGGGAAAAGACAGGAGGGGGAAAGCAAAAATGAGGAGGCGAAAGAAGATGGGGGGCATGGAGAGGGGAAAGAGGAAGGAAGAAGAGAGAAGAAGATTCAATGAATTGCCTTTGGAGGCTGCCAGCAAGAGAGCCAATTAAAGCCAATTGTGGCAATGTTTTTTGTGAGGAAGACAGCTGTCCAGAAACTGGCCAGAAGCCACCATTTCATTTCACAGAAGCCATGAACAGCTGTTAGGAGACAAGAGCCTTCATTTGCTGTTGACCTGGTCTAGATCTAAATTGATGGCCAACCCCCACCCCCAGCTTTCCAAACCTCTCCAGGTATAGTAAGGCTCTCCAAATGTTATTTAGTTTTGACGATAGTTTATTAACCTCTGGAGACATCCAAGATTGGGGGGAGGGGAATAGATGAGAAAAACACACTGTAAAGTTATATGTGGTGAATTCCTTCAGGGAAAAAAGCCCTCAGAACCACCAAATTGAACCCATCCTTTCTTTTCTGAAAATTTCACTCGATCTCTTCATTCTCCCTAAATTCGTGACCCAATGCAACAGATGGAAAGAAAGAAATGAAAGCAGTCAAAACCGTCATCATCTTTGGAACAACTTTTCCTCTACTTTGTTTCACTCCACACCTCATAGGAAACCACCAGATGATATTGTTTTAAAATAAAATAGGTCATTCTTTATAAATGGTTTTACAGTAGCTTTTTAAAAAATCACTTACACATTGCCTCACTCATATGCTGAGTACTTGAACACAGAGCATGACAAGATATATTAAGATATATTCTGGTTCCTGTCACTCCAGAGGTGGTAGTGTAGTTTGTTCCCACTGAGAGCAAAGGATACTACACCTCCCCTTTTCAAGAATCAGTAGATACTAGTGCACAGAGCAAATAAGCTAGATATTCTATTCCAATCTCAGTGGAGATGGTGACACTAATAGAATTAACTGCAGTATGAAAAATCCAAGTTTGATATGGGGATAAAATACTCACAATGAAGATGATTGTACAGTGAGATATGCTACCAAGGGAGGTTATGAAAATGTTATCAGTGTACCTGTTCTCAAGGTAGAGAGGGAGGCTAATAAGATAATCTCTCAAAACCTTTTTAAGCCTGTGGTGCTATTAAAATGATAGTTTGGAATAAGTTAACATATAACACATACATAAAACCATCCAACTGGGCTAATGGCAGAATACCATAATCATAAATTATTACTCTGTTTCCATTTCAATTTTGAAGACTAATTTTTTGTTCGATTAAATAAATCCTTGTGCTTTTCTAAGAGTTAGCAGATAGAAAAGGATTAGCATGTCTTCCAGGATGAAATATAAAGCATGAAATTCAAATCTAATTTTCTTTTACCATTTTTTTTTTGAGGAAGATTAGCCCTGAGCTAACATCTGCTGCCAGTCCTCCTCTTTTTGCTGAGGAAGACTGACCCTGAGCTAACATCTGTGTTCATCTTCCTCTACTTTATATGTGGGACGACTGCCACAGCATGGCTTGACAAGTGGTGTGTAGGTCCACACCCGGGATCCAAACTGGCAAAGCCCAGACCGCCAAAGTGGAACGTGCAAACTTAACTGCTGCACCACCAGGCTGGCCCCCAAATCTATTTTTTAAATTCAGCCTCACTTATTAGGTGGACACTGGTAGTGTTTTATCAAGACACAACCACTTAGCTAGATGATTATTTTAAAAACAGGTATATACAAATTCCTGAATAGTCTCATTTTGTTTTCTCAGAGGAATTTTTTATCATGTTTTAAAGACATGAAATCTGCTTTCCCAAAGTAAACCAAATACACTTTGATTTTTGTATCAGTAATGAGGTAAATGATACACAAATCTAAGAACTCAGAGTCCTCAGATCAAATACCTCGGTTCTTTTTTAAAAAAAAAAAATTGGCACCTGAGCTAACATCTGTTGCCAATCTTTTTTTTTCCTTCTCCTGCACAAAGCCCCCCAGTACATAGTTGTATATTCTACTTGTAGGTCCTTCTGGTTGTGCTGTGTGGGATGCTGCAGCAGCGTGGCTTGATTAGCAGTACTAGGTCTGCGCCCAGGATCCAAACGTGTGAAACCCCGGGCCACCGAAGCAGAGCACGCAAACTTAACCACTTGACCATGGGGCCAGCCCCTCTATTGCTTCTTGATAAATGTTAAATAATACCAGCTCACTCAGCAAATTGCCATTTACCTCTTATCAAGAGATGCCTTAGTCTGATGGATTTCCATCATCAAATACAGAATCTATTTCTGGGGCCATACAGGCCCATAAGACCCAGAAGCAAATCTCTGATTTGACTTTTCTACCTGTAAAATTGAGTTAAAAGTGTCTTCTCCTATGTGTCTCATGTTGGTGGCTAGTGTAATCATGTTTTTTAACAAACTTAGCCTTGTTCTAAAAATACTAAAAATGAAAAGCAATCTTGGCTAATAAGTTTATTCAGACCTACCTAAGTCAATAGATTCCCTCTAATAAAACCTCTGTTGAAAAAAAACAGTTCCTGCAGGGAATTACCAACCTGTTCCACCTGACTTTAAGGAAACTTTGGTTACGTAACGGAAAACAAGAAAGATTCTCTATTATTGGGGATATTGGGAAAGGACAAACTTTTCCTAAAGCATAATAATAATCAACCTGAGTCTTTGCCCAAACTCAACTCTGAACTGAACCTGTTTGAGAGCCTTCTAGAGAGGCATGTTCCTCAACTCTAAATAATTCACCGTGGAACACTTCTACATCGTCCATCGTTCTAGGGAGAATAGAAAGAAAAGCTACCCAAATATCTGTGATCCTGGAAAGCAATTATTCTCCTAAGTTTCCTTGATCAGAACGGGGTGGAAAAACATTCAATAATGAAGAAAACCAGCGACATATTAATGAACAATGTGCTTATCCAATTGGAGCCTCAACAAAATTCAATGCTCACCAATATTTGTGGTACTAGTTTGCATCTTCTTTAAGAAATTTTTTTATTCATCCTACATAGAAACATTTTCCTACTATCCCGGGACCTCAGAACTATGGGTTTCAAAAGAGCTATCAAAGCTATCAGTTTTCTTGAGTGACAGGATGACTCATCTAGAAGGAGTTAGCAGACAATGGGGAGAAAAGGTAAGGGGCAAAGCAAAAAGATGGGAAACAGGGCTGGATTTAGAAGAATAATGTAATAAGAGTTTTGGGGGGCAGCGCATAATCAATAGCATTTGATGGTTTTGATCACAATAGTTGCTAAACATTGGGAAAATCAAGAAACGTAAAGAATGTAGAGGTTAGTTCAATGAAAGAATACAAATTTGTAAGTCAGTAGGTAGAACACTTTCCTTTTCTATGTGTATAAAAAATGTGAGAAACGGGATAGGAAAAAGCCAAAGAGACCTGCTTACATTACAAAATTAGCTTGAAATCACTCAAAGGATTAACCACTATAAGACATTTATTCAGATAGCCATCCGCTTACAACAAACATTTATTGAAACCTACGAAGAGCTAGTCATTGTGGTGGGCATTGAAAAGGATCCCTGGTCTCAAAAAAATTTAAAGTCCAGTAGGGGGAGACAGACATGTAAACTAAAGAAGGCGACGCAATATTGTAGGTGCTATAATAGAATTGCAGCAGACAGTATGGTATAAAGGAAAAGACTCATTCTATGTGGAATAAGAGTCAAGAAAGGGTTACTGAAGAAGAAACACATGCCTTACTAAACATAATATTGCAAAATCAAATTCAGAAATGTAGTATTTGATAATGGAAAAAGTTTAAAACAATGGTTTCATATACATCCATGTTCGTAATGTTTTAACATTAATCTCTATTAGAGGAATTTGCATAGTGTTTTCTGACCTTAGAACATAAGCGATTTAGGAATAGATAACCTTCTTTTGATACACATAGAGTTGTTATAGTTACACAACATGAAAAATGTTTGCTTAAAGCTTTGTTTTGACAGATCCTATCAGTAACAGCAAGGAACAGGGACCTGGTGATATCCTTTCTCTCCTTTTCAGTTGACAGAAAGTTAGTAGATATAAGTCCAATCTTAACATCTTAATGTTATGGATATACTGTGGAAACTAGGAAGCACTTCTTGGCAATGCTGTTTACTTCTAGTAAAGAATACATCAGTGGCTGATATAAAAGTGACCAGATCGATTATGGTTCTGCATGACCACACTTGTATGATTTTGAGCCATGCATTTCATTTTTGGGTTCTCCAGGTACTTCACCAAGGCAAACTCATAAAGCACATTGAGATTCCAAATTAGTGACTGTCTAATACTGTAGCCTTTGGAATCTTTATACTACTATGTGGGGGGGAAAAAAAAAAAAGAAAGGTCCAGTAACTCTAATCCAAATGTTCATTCTTCCAGTTATCTTCAGCCTATACCTTAGGGTATCACTCTTGCTCCTTTGTGATTTTCGTTACCTTGTCCTCTCATGACAAATCACCCTGACATGTATAGGAAACAGGGTTTAAGATGTTGAGGATGTTTACTTGTTGAAGAATTTTATGAGGTAGTTCAAGAAAGATGTAGAAATCAAAATTTTATGGCAATAGGAAGTATTTATGGAATACAGAGCCTGTGGTATACGTGCACAATGAACACTCTTGTTTCCCATTATTATTTAGAGTATAAACTCCTGCTGGGAAATAGTTAAATCCTGGGATTTAAAAAAACTATTTATTATGGAGAAATTCAAACATAACGCAAAAGTAGAGTGATGAGTTTAAGGACCCCCATGTACTCATCTGCCAGCTTCCACAAATATAAACTCATGGCCAGTCTTGTTTCATCTCTACCACCCCCACCCACTTCCTCACTTCACAAGTAATTTTGAAGGAAGTTCCAGTCAAGTTTTTGGATTCTCCCAAAACATCTACAACGTTTCTTTGCCTACAGAAAGCATCATATAAATTAGCCAGCTTATTGATTTATTCTCTTATATCTACCTTTTTGCTCACTCTTTGACACTTATCTGTTAAGCTGCTGAGAAAGAAATGGAAAATAGACATTTCCCTCCCCCCCATCATTTCTGAGCTTGAATCCAACCTTTCATCTGGGTACCCTTGTGCTACAGTGATAGGTGTTATCAAAAAGAATGCATAGATAGATAATAAAACTAACATTTTTCATAAATTACTGAACCACAGTCATTCTCTTTCTTCATTCATTTTTAATGGTATGGAGTACACATGCTGACTCTGAGTGAGATTGCTTTTTAAATTACAAGGTGGTCTCAATTTACTCATTTACATCCATCTCCAAACACAATGTACTACAAGGTAGGATGTGAAATTGCCAAGTGGGTCAGAAGAGTCTGACAATTCTGATAGAACGGAAGCTAATGATAAGAATTCATGGAGGTGATCAATGACAAGATAATGTCTTTCTGAATGTGAAATTTCTTATAGGGAAACTCAATTGATACAGGCAAATCATGAAATTTACCATAAAAACAAATTTATGAATATAAAACAATTTCTTAGTGAAACTCATAATAATAGGTCTGTATGCCTATTCTCTAAAGTCATTCTCTTTCTTTTAGTCATCAAACATTCCCCAAAGATAATACTCTTCCATTAGAGATCTGGCATCTTCTCAACTACTTACCATTCCAGAACAACCCCCAGCCCACAAAAGGATGAATGGTGTTTTGGAGAGTTTTATAGAAAATATAATATCTTTCCCCATATCAATGATCATTAAGGGAAAGGGTCGAGGGCAGGAGGGGAGATGTATCTGCTTCTGTTTGAGTGTCTACATTTTCTTCAACAGAAAGTATAAAATTTTACCTGATACTAGGCCAGAATAGTGTACTTGCATATGCATGCACGTTAAATTTTGTAAGTGTGCTTTGCTATATTGGAAAACATATTCAAATAATAAATCTCAATAAATGAAAATGACTTTCTTTTTCTGCAGTATATAAAAATGCCAGGGCAATCTGCTTTCCATGTTCAGACAACAAAGAGCTAAACATTGAGTGATACCCAACTTTATGAGACACATAAAAATGAAATAAAAATGGGTAAGAAGATAAACATTTAAAGAGATAAACATTGTCAAACAGAAATGATTACAAAGTTTGTAACAATCTGCAGTTTTCATTGTTTTCTATTTACCTAGCTTTCCCCACTATGAATTTCTTTTGCTCATTTCCTTTCTTTTAATAATGTATGTTCTCATAATCATTGACATTAAAGTAAAAGATATGAAACAGAACTCAGTTCATATTTATTGGTAGAAATATAAGTAACTTGAAAATGCAAAAATTTTCCTTATGTATTTATTTGAATGCTTCCTCTAGCTACTGTCCTTTAATAGCTCTGGAAAATTGAACTCCTTCTTCACCAGGGTACTGTCTCTTCACCTTGAACTATATGAAAACACCACATTCAACCTTTTTTGACCAAGAAAAACAGCAATTTCCTATTGTTTAACCTAATACTATTTCAAATAGCAAAAGGTCTACAGATTGCTATTGCACTTGAGCTACATGTTCATTTCCTGGTGAAATGCACAGAGAAAAATGGAAGTGTCATTTTCATTGGTGTACCCTTGACATTATTATTTTAAATTTTTTTAATTATATCATATTAATAATGAAAAACAAATTCATATTATTTTTTTTAGTCTGGCCTGTCAATGACTCTGTCATTGGCCTAATGTAGTCCCGGGAAGAACCGATAGCCCTTCCCAATTAGCGTGTGCAATAGATACAGTAGTTCCTTCTTCAAAATGATGACACCTAAAATATATGTTAGAACATGGAATGTCTATATTTATAAAACCCAGTAAAACCTTTGGCTAGAAAATATTTTGTAGACAACATGTTGTTTTGTTATTAACAAATTATTCATGCTTATTCTATAGAAATGAAGAGGAAAAGAGAACAGTTTAAGTTTTAGAAGTAGAAAGGCCAGCTTGAATAGGAGACCAACATTAAACAAGTCAAGTTATGTAAGGACAGTACTCAATTTAGCAGGAAAGGACTTCTGTTACAATCTAAAAGTTTGAGATTTTACTTAGGTACACAAAAAGTTGAAAAGGTGACAAACATTTTTAGGGTACAGAATAATTTCTTCTCTGAGCAAACAGGATATCTCTGATACTCCTCAGGCTATTATTCTTAACGGGAACTTTTGTAAGACTTGGTTTCTGAGTTGCCTTTTCAATTTGGGAGTTAGTTTAGTCTTTCCCTGTTGTAGCCAAAGTTAAATAAACTCCATAAAGCAGACCAAATACATTCTTTAGACAGGAAATCACTACTTTGATCACTCCTGTGACCCACCTTCATTAAATTTGTCAAAATAAAATAAAGTAAAAGGAACGAAATGTGAGTTATATGATAGGCCACCAAGCAAGGGCCCGATTGTCTTCTCACATAATTCTTCCTTTCTAATAATGTTAACATCAACAAAAACAGCACCAACAAGTAACAATAGCTGACACTTACTGAGCACTTCTTAGGGACCAGTCACTCTTCTAAATGTTTTAATTGTATTAAGTCATTTAACCTTCATAACAATCTTATGGCCTAAATACCACTATTAGGCCCATTTCATAAACACAAAACCAAGACTCAGGGAGGGTTGAAGCAAATTGCCAAAAGTCACAATGTTTGAATCCCAGAATCCTCATGCTGGAAGTGCCCATAAAGCACACCACCAGTTTATCCCTCAATTTGCATGGTAGGCTAAAAAATGCCCCCTCCCCAAAGAAAGATATTAAATCCTAATGCCTGGAATCTGTAAATGTTACTTTATTTTGAAAAATGTCTTTGCAGATCTTGTTAAGGATCTTGAGATGGGGAGAATATTCTGGATTATCCAGGTGGGCCCTAGATGCCATCTCGTGCATCCTTGTGAAAGGGAAGCAGAGGGAGATTTCACACTCACACATACACTCACACACACGCGCACACACACACACACACAGGAAAAGGCAATGAGAAGACAGAGCAGGAAAGATTTGAAGGTGTTAGCCTTAAAGATTGGAGTGATGTGGTCACAAGCCAAAGGATGCCAGCTGGAAGAGGGAAGGAAAGGATTTTTCCCCAGGGGGGAGAGTGACCCTACTGATGCCTTATTTTTGGCCCACTGATACTGATTTCAGTCTTCCAGCCTCCAGATCTGTGAGAGAATGAATTTCTATTGTTTAAAGCCAACCAGTTTTTGGTAATCCCTTACAGCAGCCACAGGAAACTAATACAGGCTGCAATCAGAAGAATATTTAAACTGTTGCACATGTCAAAAGTTCCTGTTTTAGGGGCTGGCCTCGTGGTGCAGCAGTTAAGTTGGCACATTCCGCTTCACCAGCCTGGGGGTCACCGGTGCAGATCCCAAGTCCAGACCTATGCACTGCTTATCAAGCCATGCTGTGGCAGGTGTCCCATGTATAAAATAGAGGAGGGTGGGCAGGGATGTTAGCTCAGGGCCAGTCTTCCTCAGCAAAAAGAGGAGGATTGGCAGCAGATGTTAGCTCAGGGCTAATCTTCTTCCAAATAAATCCTGTTTTAAAAAACTTTAAAGAAGAGACTTAAAAGTTTTTCTTCAGTATCACACTACAACATTTGACCATCTCACTCTCAGGAAGTAATCTCTTCTAATTTATAAATCATCCACTTCCTTTTGCTCCATCTTCTATAAGAACAAATATTAGCTTATTTTTGTCTTTTATGATAGTCCTCCATACTCTAAGTGACTTCATATCACTGTTAAATTCCATAGGATGAATAATGCTTTTTATTTAGCTTCTATGGGACTAATTTCTGATGTTACAATTATCTTTCTAGCTTTCCTCTGATATCCCACTATAGCAAAACTCAGAAATGGTTCCAGAATTCAAATAAACTAGATTTTTTGCAAGATCAAAGTTAATGGAAAGATATATGGAATTGAGTGACTGTAGTGATGTGATTTTCAAAATTTATAATTGATCTTTAACTTAAAAACACTTAGATTAATTCAGTCAAAAATTCCTCTAACATTAACCGTGATTATATATTCCGTAGGCATTATTATCAATTCCACAAAATTGCTTTTAGTCATTTAAATAGACAGTCAAGAAATTGTTCAATAATATCATCTGTGTCTTCTACATTTAGAATTTAATCTATAAGGTAGTAAATCAAATTGAAGCAACAAATATTTACTTAGTGATGGCAGACTAGATTTTTGCATAACGACAAATACAGGGGACATCATGACGTCTAGTCTATTTAGGAAAATTACAGAGACACTTACTTGCCGTAAGCTCTGGCAGGTTTTACACCAAGCTGACTGTTCATTCTGAAACAGCAACCAGATTACTCCATCATAGGATAGCCAACAGAGGTGAATCTGTCCACCCCAATCCATTTCTTTCTCAGTGAAAGTAAAAATAGGGTTCAGAAATCAGAACTTGTTTTACTCAAGTCAGTCGATGTAGCCATAATTAACAGTCAAAGAGACTTGGGCGCTCATTGGTAGAAAGGATGCATTTCAATCACCCGTAAAACTTTTTCAACATATCATCATCAAAAAGACTCTACTTTACGCACTGCTTTAGACCAGGGCTTCTCAAACTCAGCACTGTTGACATTTTGGGGCAGACAATTCTTTGTTGTGGGCACTGTCCTTTGCATTGTAAGATATTTAGCAGGATCCCTGGTATCTATCTACTAGATGCTACTTGCTCCACCTCACCCAATTCTCCAATCAAAAATGTCTCCAGATATTGTCAAATGTCTTGTGGGGAACAAAATCAACCCACTGAAAACCACTATTTTAGTACAAGCATAAAAGCTAATTGATATAACCAATTGGCCAAAATGGGATAAGTTAAGAAACAAAGAGTGGAATGAATGTCTCTTTCACATCAGTCTTGCTTTAAAGGAAGTCATAAATTGTAAGGCAGGCTAACAAGGACCTCCTTTAACATGGGAGATTGACTTCTTTAAAAGAACAATTGAGAATTTACTTTTAATCAGACAATTTTGTGAACAATCTCTAGGCCAGAGGACAGCCTGTTCATGTTCCATATCTCTTCAACAGTTTTTAACTTAGGTTTCTGGGAATGAGGACTTTAAAACTAATCCTTGATTTGCATGGATTACACACTGACATTCAGGGCAGACGTGCATCGACAGCAGTTCTATTCATATATGCATCTAGAGCATACGGAGGCGATGTTCCTGCGTCAGATATTAGCAGTTTCATTAATTTAAGTGGTCAACAGGCAGATTGCTAATTCCTTGGGTCATTTAGCAGTGGAGGTAAAGAGAAAAGGACTTAGGAAAAGGCCACTTGAGATGGCTTTCCCTTTTTCACCCCTAAAAAGGGATCCCTGTTCTTTCGACAGAAGATGGAAATAAAACTAAGTGATGTTGGTCATGAGGCTCCCAATAGTGATAAGATAGCATGACGTTTAAGAGAAATAGAAACATATGAAGGAGATTTTTAGCGCTTTATTTTCAAAATAGTAAAAAAAATATAAGAACACAAAAAATGTCTTAAAATCATAAATAGAATGGATTTTTGTGAATGTTTGCAGAAATGACACTGAGTTGCTAGAACTCTTAAAAGCTTCTACTTGCACTGTGATTTCTCTTCAAGTCATGTAAATAATTGACTTTTTTAATAATGTCAGGAGTTAACATGATACTCTCTAGACATCTATACTATTTGTGTTAGGGTCAAAAAATGACAACTCTGCTTTCAAATCGAAATAATCCTCACAATCCCAAAAGATAATCCATTTCAGTGTTCCTCCTATTACCGAGTGAGGGCAAAGCTTAATAGCTGGCTTTCACTTCTAATACCTTCAGCCAGCAATTCATTTCTGCCCATCTCGCAAAGATAATGCATGTACAAACAAATATGGGCATGTATTTATTGTTATTATTTTTAATCAGACATCATTTGTGAGAGTATATGGGCAAAGTTGTTGTAAGCTTCCCATTACTGGCATCACAACCACTCCCTTGCAAGGCAAAGGACGCAAGCCCTGCCCCAACTCTTGTTACAGCAAGTCAAGGGCCTCCGCTGAGGAGTTCTTTCACAGTCATGCAACAATGAGTACAAGAAGTTCCATAGACCAAAAGTAGATGGGGCCGGTTCTGGTTGCCAGATATGCATTCCTGCCCCTCTTTCTGATTAAGTGTTTTGCTCTTTTGACTGAGGGAGTTTCAGTGGGTGAGGAAAACTACCCTTGAATTGTCATCTCTTAAGAGGAAGCTGACAGTGCTAATAGTTCAAGCACAGGTTGACAGATGAGACTGTTCCAACCTGAGAGGCTAGCAGTCTCAATTCTGGTCTCTCTCCCGCACCTCCTACCCCGCCCAAAGAGAGAGAGGAGCACTACTGTTACTGAAAATAGAAGTCTCATGTGATCTGAGTTCTGTTGACTTTGCAGATCCAAGGACTTTGACTCGCAAATTGGGAGAGTCCTCCACCAGTTTTCCTTAGTCAGTAATGTAGCATAAAGGAGAACACAGGAGTGAATCCAGATTTTATGAGGCTTGAAGCTTCTCTAATTTGGGAGAGCCCTCTTTAAGAAAAAGAACACATAGTTATAAATACAAAAATTAGGTACAACAGTGAATGGCTATTCAGAATGCTGAAAAGACAGCACAATAAATCACAAATTTTAAAAGGCTAAGAAATACCACAAACATCACAAAATCTAGAAAAATAGCACAGGAGTTTTTATTAATTAACTACCTGATACATTTCTTACATTTTGGGACTGTATAGTCTTTGATCACCTCTTCATAGTACAATAATATTGGCATACAATTTTCTATAGAGAATAAAAAGATAATAATCTTTTCTGTAAACCTGCAAATAGGAATAAAATTCCTTACTATTATTGATCATTTACAAGATTTTCTCTCAGCTTTAGAGCCCATTAAAGTCAATGTAAAATTTTAGAAGGAATGTCAAATTTTCTTTCATATTGAAAGTTGTAAGACTGGCTTTTCCAACAATGAGCTTCTGATTTTGTATATTCCAAACTTAACCTCCCTCACCCCTCAGCCACATCTCTTAGTCCTCTGGTCCTGTACTTTGCCGTCATAATACCACTTGATTTGGCATGGAGGGCAGTATTCCTAGAAGCAATCCCACACAAGGACAGCTAGCAATAGCGTAACTATGCACAAGTGACTGCAAATAACATAAATACACTTGCACTAAACCTGAACTAAACGCATTTCTGCTAAAAATGTCTGTTGCTCTCCACCACCACTGAACACAAGAAGTATGAAATAATAAAAGTCAGGATGTAAGAAGACAGTTGTTTTAACCAATTGTGGTTAAAATACCTCACTTGTGGAAATTTTGCAAAAATATACAACTATGTGAACACATTGCAAATGAAGGGCTTGAGACTTAGCTTCATTGTCATACCATAAGTCTGCCTTGGGGAGAACTGTAAAGGCTGTACCCTCTGTCCACACATTCCCATCCCTACATATTTTTCCCCACATACTTCACAACCCCTTGTACCACAAAGCGATGGCAAGAAAGCCAGTTAGGTAGCTTGAATCAGGGAAATTTCTAATACTAGAATGACTACATTAATTAAGACAGGAAGATACCATGAGGATTTAAGCACACATTCATCAAACACACAGGATCTCAGGAACAAGGAAAAGCAAAGACGTGGAGTAGTTGAAGAAATAAGCACACAAAGATAGTTTCATTCTGTACACATTGATTTAACTGCGGGTATTATGTACCTGTTGGTCCAAGTACTGTATTCAGCGTTAGAGATAAAAATATGATTGCAATCTGGACCTTGCCTTCTGAGGAGTCCTCATCTTAAAGACAATGTGTGTA
Source organism: Equus quagga (assembly GCF_021613505.1). Classification (NCBI taxonomy): domain Eukaryota; kingdom Metazoa; phylum Chordata; class Mammalia; order Perissodactyla; family Equidae; genus Equus; species Equus quagga. The sequence continues at coordinate 23,717,946 of NC_060286.1, forward strand.
ATCAAAATCACTTGTGTGAAACATGCTCCTACTTAATAATGCATGAAATCATGAACGAAAACTACAAAAAGTGATAGGTAAATATTTAATTCATCTTTTTTGGAAGATGGATAATTAAAGCATATCATGAAAGAAATCACCAAAAAGAATCTACAGATTTAAGTATATTACAATTAAATACAACTTTGCTTACAAACTATTATCAACCAAGTTAAAAGACAAAGAATAAACTGAGAAAAAAAAGTCTAATATATTTATTGCAAATAGAAGGTAAATGTAATTTCTCTGTAAAGAGTTATTTAAATTAGTTGAGAAAAGATGTATCAATTCAATAGAAAAATAGACAAGAGACATGAATAGACAATATAAGAAAAAATGTGATGAAAACAAATTTATGAATACACATTTAAAACAGATAGTAACAAAGAAATGTAAATTAAATCAATTCCTGATATTATTTTTCACTTATAAAATTACAAAGATCTTATGTTTTAAATACAGGGATTAATCCTGGGGAGGGTATGTTGAGATGGTAACTCTAACATATTGTTATTAGGAGGGTCAACTGGAATAAATATTGTAGTAGATTGAATAGTGGCCCCCAAAGATATCTAAGTCAAAAATGAACAATACTTCTACTTTAAAGCTATCCTAAGAAACATTCAAAGATGAAAAAAAGTTGAGAAATACTATTCATAGATGCATTATTTCTAATGGCAAAAGAGTGGATTAAAACTACATGCCTAACAATAGGGAAAAAGAAAGTAAATTATAGCGTATACATATGAGGAAATATTTTACAGTCACAGATTTTTTGAGGAATGTTCAATATTAAAAATTATGCCAGAAATATAACATGAAGATATTTTAAAGTATGTCATAAGAATGCGCATATATGAAAAATTTTACAGAATCAAGTTCATCACAGTGTGCTTATAATAATGGAAAAGGTGGGAAAAACATGAATGTGCGACAATAAATAAATTATCGTCCACCACATGATGGGATATTAGGGATCTATAACAGGAACTGTAACTTACATGCCCAATATCCATTCAACCATACCCTTATTTGTTAATAACATAACTCCATTATATTTGAGACAACTTCCCAGATAAAATACTTGATTTCCCAACCTCCTTTACACTTAGGTGATCATGACGCTACATTCTGGCCAATAAGATAAGAGCAAAATTTCTTAAGTGGAACTTCTGAGAACCTTCCTTTAAAGGTCAAATAACTGATAATTTTTTTTGCATTCTTCCACTTATGCCTCTAATGAGGACACGGTGGCCAGAGTTCTGGCAGCCATCTCAGACCTTGTGACAAATTTGAGGATGGAAATCACATGCTAAGTCTAGTAGAACAGAAATATAAAAATGACCTGGTTCCCCAATGACAAAGGAAATGCAAACAAGTAATAGATGGATTATTTCTGGACTTCTTTAATGTGAGAGAGATATAAACCTATCTCATATTTAAGCCATGGTTTGAGTTTGCTGTTATAAGCATCCAAATTTAAATTTAACCAACACAATAGTTATGTAAAAATTATGTTCGGTATTATTGGCAAAACACATAATTCAAGCAAATCCTCTCACTGAAAACTGAAAAGTTAGACAAAATATTTTTTTAAATATTTCTTGAAGTTATGAGACCTAAGGAGACAGTAAAAAATTATAGGGCAAAGATGTAGGAGAAAAAGTCTCAGAGATATGTATCTCACATTTGGAGCCACTTTAATTGTAAGAGTGTTTTTAGATTCTAGAAAAACAGCTGAGAGGCCAAGAATCTAAGCAGAGCTTTTGAAAAACTTTTAGGATAGAGCAACAAAAATTAAAATCCAAGACCCCAATGCTTTACATTAGGACCTCAAAAAGATGCACCATAAGAGTAGGAACAAATCAGAAATATATAAACCCTCACAAGGAATAAAGGTAGTAATCTGAAACCCTGAAATTAGATTAAGGTTATTCAGATTGTTTGTGCTTCTAGCCACTTGTCAAGCAAATGTAAAGCCTTGCCGAAGAAAAGTAACATTATCCTAGTTTACAAATTCTTCCCACAAGTATTTATATACAATGCCTTACACTCAATCAAAAATAAGTAGACATAAAAAAGAGAGAAAAACTGTGAAGGGAGAGCTGGAATGATAGTCAATAGAAACAAAGCAATCAAATATCCAGATAATAGAGTTATCAAAAGTAATTGCTGAAGTAAATATCTAGATAAGAGGCTTTAAAACCATGCTGAATACATGCAAGGAAATAAAATTTAAAATATCTCTTTAAAAAATCCACTAGCAATTGAGAAAGAAGTGAATCAAACCAAAATTTCAGAAGGCAAAAATACAATTAAAAAAAAAAAACTCTACAGATAAACTAACAACACCTAAGTTGCAGTTGAAGAGAGAATTAGTGAATTTGAAGACAATTGGGTAGAAGAAGAGTGTTCACAAGAAAGCACACTTTTTAAAAAAAGATTGGCACCTGAGCTAACATTTGTTGCCAGTTGCCAATGTTTTTTTCTTCTTCTTCTCCCCAAAGCCCCCCAGTACCTAGTTGTATATTCTAGTTGTAGGTCCTTCTGGCTCTGCTATGTGTGATACCACCTCAGCATGGCTTGATGAATGGTAGTAGGTCCTCACCCAGGATCTGAACCAGTGAAATCATGGGCCGCCGAAGTGGAGTGCACAAACTTAACCACTTGGCCACAGCACCGGCTCAAAGCGCATATTTTTAAAAGCATAAAAATTTTTTTTAAAAAATTAAGAGATAAGAGATATATTAAGAAGGCCTGTAGGAGAAAAACAGCTATGCATTTAGGACTCATCCAATTTACAAGTAGCTATGCCATTCCTCTGTTAAAAGCTCCTCTGAATTCTCTTTCCCTCAGCAATGTCTGCCTGTCTATATCGAAACCTCAGCATATAAATAGATTTGGTAAAAGCCCCCAGAGAGGAAGATGGTTGCTAAATTCTGCCCATCTAGAAGGTCTTTTCAATCCCTGGAAATTAATTCCTCTAGATGTCTATACATTCACAATTTTGTGATGACTTTTATAGATATATAGACAGAGACAGAGATATAAGTTATAAATATATATATAATTTTATATATATGAATATTATTTATAAGTTTTTAATTCATCCAAGTCTTGCTAGTTACAGAAGAAGCAATGTTCTGCCACTACCTTAAAGGAAAGTAGAAGTTCCTATTACTATAAAATAATTTAATTCATTTAAAATTTTTCCCATTCAGAAAAACTCCATGCTTAGATGACTTTGTAGATAAATTATACCAAATATTTAAGGAAGCAATAATGCCAATCTTACATAAATTTTCCAAGAGAATAGAAAAAGAGGAAATTCCCTCCAATTCATTTTTTGAGGCAGCATAACCCTGATATCAGACCTTATAAGAAAGGGAAATTATAGTCCAATCTCTCTCATGATCATAATTACAAAAACAAAAAAATCTAAATGAACTATTTGCAAACACCAAAGGATAATACATCACAACCAATTGGGCTTATTTCAGTAATATGAGGTTTATCATTTGAAAACTTATCAATATAACTTCCACATTAATTGAATAAATAAGCAAAATGATAAGACCACCTCAATATGTGCAGAGAGAAAAGAATTAATAAAATTCAGCAGTCCTTCATAATACAAGCTCATTGCAAACTAGGAATAGAAGAAAACCTCTTTAATCTAATAAAAGTTATCTAAAAACAATTATAGCAAAAACCCTACATAATAATGACAGGTCAAGAGCTTCCCCTTTGCTACTAGTAACAAAACAAGGATTCCCATTATCATCAATTTAATAAAAATGCATAAAAAGTAGCAAAGAAGAAATAAAAATGGATTAGATTTTGTACATAGAAAATCTAAAAGAATCTACAGATTGGGCACAAAGTCAATATATAAAAATCAATAGTATTTTTCTAAACACAATGAACAGAAAATGAAATTTTAAGAGATATCGTCTATAACAACATCCAAATGCATTTCATTTCTGTGAATTAACCTAAGGAAATATGTAAAGCATTTCCACATGGAAAAATATAAAACATTACACAAAGAAATAAGCAATATACAAATGACAGACCAGCAAATACTTTCTGTAAAAGGTTAAAAAATAAATATTTCAGCCTTTGCAAGCTAGATGGTCTCTGTCACAACCACCCAACACTGCGGTGTAATGCCAATGCAGAAACAGACAATATGTAAACAAATGGGTGTGGCTGTGTGCCAATAAAAATATATTTCCAAAAACAGGCAGAGGACTATATTTAGCCCATAGGTTATAATAATCTGGCCCCTCATTTAAATCAGCAGAAAGATAAAATAGATTGATATATAATGAAAATATAATAAAGATATCTGTTCTCCCCAAATTGATATTTCCATTCAAATCTCTGTCAAAATTTATGAGGTGAGTTTTTTTGTTGTTGTGTTGTTGGAGTTTTTTCTACAGATATTGACAAGCTAACTTGAAAGTCAAAGGGCAAAAGTTTGCCAAGATAGTGGCTAACCCAGTGGCATAGTGGTTAAGTTCACCCACACTGCTTCAGCGGCCTGGGGCTTATGGGTTCAGATCCCAGACACAGACCTACACACCACTCATCAAGACATGCTATGGCAGTTGGCAGCATCCTTCACACAAAGTAGAGGAAGATTGGCACAGATGTTCGCTCAGAGCGAATCTTCCTCAGCAAAAAAAAAAGTTTGCCAAGACAATCTTGGCGAACCCCAAGCCACCGAAGTGGAGTGCATGAACCTACTCACTACACCACTGGGCTGACCCCTGCCAAGACAATCTTGATGAACAGAATTAAAGGACTTTAATAGATGTGGAGGCTCATTTTATAACTTCAGTAATTAAGAGAGCATGGTATTGCCAACAGAATAGACGCAACTGAACACAAGAGTCCATTAACATCCCTCCATATACATACAACTGGTATATGACAAATGAGGCAATGCAAAGCAGAGAAAGGATGATCATTCCAATAAAGTATTCTAGGTCATCTAGATATGCATATTGTAAAAGAAAATATTACTCATATTAAACACAAAAATAAATTATAGGTATATTTCAAATTAAATGTGAAAGAGAAAATAATTAAGCCTCAAGAAGAAACTATGGAATATATCTTCAGTACTTTGAGGTAAGAAAAAATTTCTTAACCAGGACATGTAAAGCCCTAATGCTGAAGGAAAAGACACTAAAATTAAAAACTTCTATTTATCCAAGAAAGCTTTAAGAGAGCAGAGAGGTAAACTACTGACTGGGAGAAGACATTTGTAGAGACTTAGACAGACAGTACACAAAAGCCCTCCAAATGAAAAGATGCTCAATGTCACGAACAAGTAAATCAAAACTATAAGAAGATATCAACACACACCAGTTAGAATGGCTAAAATTAGACTGATAATACTAAGTGTTGGTGAGAATGTGGGACACCTTCTCATACACTGCTGGTGGGCTCTAAAACAGTAGACCCACTTTGGAAAACATATATTATACACTAAAGTTGAATATACATATGTCCTGTTAACCAATTCCATTTTTAGGCATATTTCAAATACTTGTAGAATGTTCACAGCAGTACTATTCACGATAGTGTCAAACTGGAAGCAACCACAAATGCTAATCAACACAATTATGGATAAATAATTTGTGGCATATTCATTCAATGGAATACTAAATGGTGATGAAAATGAATAAATTAATCTCCCACACATGATGTGGGTATATCTCACAAACATAACATTTAGGTCTTGCCAATGAAGAGATGATAATTCTCTGTGAGAATGGAGAAAAATTTAAAGGAAAACAGTAGAGAAATATGTATTGTAAATCTAAATGTCAACTTTTATCAAACATCAAAAGTTTTTGATTATGAGTGGATTGCTGTCTACTTAGAGAGAAGTCTTTGTTTTTCAATATCTCCATTTTAACGTTTTTAAATACTGGAGTGAATATGCATTACCTAACACATTGCCTCATACATGGCTTTTTAAAAAAACAAATGTTTGATTAACTAAATAAGTGCTTACCAAATTTGCTGATGATACAAATCTTAGAAGAAAAGTAAAGACATAGATGTTAGAATCAGGACTGAAAAGATCTCAACGTGCTACAACAATATAACCAAATTTGAAGATAAAGCAAGAAGAATAGATATAAATTCCCAAATATAGTTTTCAAAAAAATTAAGCTCACTAGTGTAGGATGGGAAAATCTTATTACACAGACTTTTATGTGAAAAAGTTTTAAAGGTTTGATATGATGAGAAGCCCAATATAAATTAATGAGGTGAACAAGGCTACAAAAACCGAGGTCAATTTTAGGCTATATCAATAAACATAGTGTCTCAGATGAGAAAGTTAATAATCCCTTCAGACGTTTCACTGGCCAGAACAAACTGGAATGTTGCACTGCTTCTGGCTGCCTGTCCAAGGGAAGATAACCAAAATGGTGAGGTGTCTGGAAACCTGATTTAAGGATGGTTGATTTTTGGAAAAGAAGAAATCTAAAGAGAGACAAGACAACTGCCTTTGAGTTCTTAAAAAGCTGTCATGTGTAAGAAGCTTTGGATTTTCTATGAAACTTTATAGACCAAATAAAGAATACTTCAGCCTAACATAAAGACATAGATTATAAAGTAGACATGTCCAAAATTAGGATGGGTTATTCGTGAGCATGCTCTGTCACTCAAACTTTTAGTTTTTTTATTATTATGTTGAAACATTTCATAAAGTGGTATATTAAACAAATCTCAACATTTTCAATAATAATAATAAATCCCATATATTTAGCACTAAGATTAATAAAAAAACATATCAGCAGTATTTTATAAACTATGGGATAGAAATATCTTGAATTCATATTTACCATACCTTTGTCTTTCTTATAGTTTTACTACCTATGTAGATTTCCCGAAATAATATATTATTAGTATTACACTTTATAGGAATTAATCGTGCTGTATATATTATTCTGTCTCACGCTTTTTTACTCAACTTGAAGTTTTGCTGTTCATCTGTGCTAATGCTGATGCTGATGCTGATCCACAATGATGGTTCATTTATTTTGACTACTAAATAGTACTCCATTTTTACAGATATATCACAATGCATTAATCCATTGATGCACATTTCAGTTCTTTCCAGTTACTCTTACGCACAACACTACTAAGAACTTGGTTGTTTTGTGTATGTTTTCTGGGACACAATGAGGAGTTTCTTGGGGTTCTAGAGCAAGGAGAATATACAAGATCAACTCCCCTAGGTAACAACCAACAGTTCTATTGTGGTTCTCCTGATTTATCTTCCTGTCATCATCAGATGAGAGTTTCCACTGCTTTAAGTCATTGTCATTCCTTGGTATTTCCAGACTTTTAAAGATGCCCACCTTGTATGTGTGAAATGTATCTAACTGTGATTTTAATCTGTTATTTCCTTAGTGCAGATAAGGTTGAATGGCTTTCATATGTCTATTGACCATTTGTGTTTCATTTTCTGTGTAAGACCTCTTTATGGTTTGGTTCCATTCTGCTTTACCTATTTCTCTATTGAGTTCTTATCTTTTTCTTATTGATCCCTGGATACTAATCATTTTGTTGTTGTTTGTTATGTAGTGATCTTCTCCTGAACTATTTCTTGTCATTTTAAATTCTTTATGGAAAATTTTACTGTTAATTTAACATCTTTAAATGTTAATTTAGTACCATTTATCAGTCTTTTCCTTTATGGTTTACCTTTATATAACTTCTGTGAAAATTCCTTTTCTATCCTGAGTTAATAATATATTTTTCTCGTCCCCTAAAGTTTTCTCTAGTTTTAGTTTTGACATTTAAGTCTTTATTCAACCTTGAATTGATATTTGTTTACAGCATATGGTAAGGATTTATTTTATCATTTTCATATAATAACCACTGAAATAAAAGATTCTCACTTAATAAATTGTTTCCATATATGCATGAGTGTATGTGAGGATTCTCTTCTCTGTTCCCTTTGCCGGTGAGTCTATCCCTGCATATGTATTATATTTTCTTAATGGTTATAGCTTTTTTAGTCTTAACATGTGGCAGGGCGAGATGTCCTCACACAGACACATCCACACACACACACATCCACACATACAGTGTGGGGTTTTAGTTTTTTGGGCGTTTATTCTACCACATCCATTTTAGAACGAGCTTATCAACTTCCACAAAAACAAAACAATATGGAAATCTTACTGAGGTTTTACGGAGGATTCCTTTTAACTTATAAATCAACTTGGAGAGAACTGACAACTTTACACCATTGAGTCTTCCTATCTAAGAATATTAATTAGGTTTCTTTTTTAAATCTTTTTCAATAACTTTAAAATTTTTTTATCATAGGGATTTTAAACACATTTTATTAGATTTATTCACTTTCATACATTTCTTGTTGCTGTTTTTGATAGAACATTTGTATCAAACACTCCTTATACTTTGTTTCATAACCTCTTGGCCCCACCTCTTATTCTAGCCCTACTGCTGTGATCATTTCAAAACAAATTTGACCAGCTTCAGTACATGTGACCTTATATATAGTACAGTACTTTTGTTCATATTCCACATGAGCTAATGTCTGCCCTGAACATTTCTGATACAACAGTGGAAGACACCTATGGAAACTCATCACACGCATCTGTAGGCAATCTGGAAGTGCAAGAGAGTTAACCCTTGTCGGCCCATCCAGGAACACTGATGGACAGGAGCATATGAATAAATGTTCCCTCTTTTATGCCACAGAGGACATCTCGGAGATGAATTTCATAAGCTCCTCAGAATCTCTTGTGGCCAGATGAATAACACAGACTTACCTTGGCTGTCTTTCCTTTCCTATTTATTCCCCCATCTCTCAACTGCTACGTGGAATCACATTCTCAACTTACCTAACTGCACAAAAGCCTTTGTTCCAGGCTCTGCTTATGAAGAAATCCAGGCTAAGACAGTATTTTCCAATTATATTATCTGCTTGTTGCCGATGATAGGGATGCTGTTGACTTTTTTAACATCAACAATTCTACCATTTGAGTTCCAAGGGTTAAGTGCTTTATATATATTATCCATTTTAATCCTTACAGACTTGGTTGTATAGTTATATGTTTATACCTAAGAACAAACTTTAGTATGTTGACTTTTGGGTCTCACAATGTTTCTCAATTCATATTAATTATAATAACATTTCTACAGAATCTCTAGAATTTTCTGTGTTAACAGTTCTTGATTCATCTTGATATAAACAGGAGTGCTTTCAAATTTCACAGTTAAATATGATGCTTACTGTAGGATGTTTTTAGATCCTTGCATTAGATTAAGGAAAGTTTCTTTTATTGCCAGTTTGTTAAGAGTTTTCATTTTAAATGGATATTCAGTTCCACCAAATGCTTTTTTTACCTATTTAGTAATTTGACATTTGATTTTCTCTGTTCTGTTGGTGTGATAATTTATTTGATATAGACTATCATTGAGATAAACCCATCTTGGTGATGATTATCTCTTTTATACATCACTTGGTTTAATTTGCTATTATTTTGTGTCTATGTTTAATGATGAGATTGGCCTGCTACTTTCTAATAGGTTTGCCAGGCATTCAGTATCAAGGTAATATTATCCTTATTAGATGAGCTGGAGAATGATCTTTTTGTCCTCTTGAAGAGTTTGTGTAAGTTTAGAATTATCTTTTCATTGAAAATTTAGTGTAACTTTCCCATAAAGCCATCTGAGCTTGGTGCTTCCTTTATGGAAAGATTTTTAAACTCTAATTCAACTTTCTTAACCATTATGTAATTAATCATAAATTCTATTTCTTCTTGAGTCAGTGTCAGAAATTGTGCTTTTCTATAATTTATTTACTTCACTTAGGTTTTTAAATATTTTGGCATATTTATAGTATCCTACAAATTTGCATAACGTCTCCTTTTTCATTTCTAATATTGTTTATTTGTAATTTCTACCAAATTTTTCTTGATTAATCTTGTCAGAGTTTCATCTAATCTGTTAGTATTTTTCAAAGAACCAACTTCTAGTTTTGTTGATTTTTGCCATCTTTCCTCATTTTTCTATTTTATTATTTTCTGCTATTATTTTCTTCCTTCTACATTTTTAGGATTATTTTGCTGTTCTAACTTTTTAATTGAATGCTTAAGATGCTTGTCTCATTAATTTTGAGGCTTTTCTTCTTTAAAGCTAACAATTTCCTTCTCATGCCACTTAAGTTGCATAACAAAGTTTTGATCGTAGGATTTCATCATTATTAAATTCTAAGTATTTCCTAACTTTGTGACTTATTCTTTGACTCATGAGTATATTTAGTAACATATTTTAATTTTCGATATTTTTTCTGTTTTTAAGGAGTTAACATTCTCTAACTTAATGGCATTGTGATCAGATAATGTGGTATTTATGCTATCAATTCTTTGAAATTTACTGTGGCTGACTTTATGGTTAGTTTTCAGCACATGGTCAGTTTTCATAAATCTTTTATATGTGCTTCAAAAGAATGTTTATTATCCAGTTGTTGGATGCAGTGTTCCATACTGGAAAATTAGAACAGATTTGCTGATTTTGCTTTTCAAATCTTCTGTACACATAGATATAAAAGCATCTCAGCTGGCTTGTGCTTTCAAAGACTAAGAACTGTATCACCAACATTTTTGGTGTTTTGTGCACATTTTCTCCTTGCAATTCTGTAAATTTTTGATTCAAAATTTGGAGGGAATCATGTACTCACTAAGTGAGAATGTTTTAACTGCTCGATGAATTTAGCCTTTCATCATTTTCAGTGTTTCTCAAAATCACAAGTAATTTTTTTTGCTTTTGAGTTTACTTTGGATGATATTGCTATAGCAGCTTTCTTTTGGTTAGTATTTGACTTGAAGTCCAGGGAGGTTGAATGACAGGCCCAAGTGCACATAGATAATTCTCAGAAATAGAACTAGGACCCAGACTTCCTGACTCCCAGTCCAGTGCTCATGTTAAGTGTCCTAACAGAATGAGCATGATGCAGTACAGAAAGCAGAAGAGAGCCAGAACGGAGTGAATGATATGTGCCTAAGAGCAATGTGGAATGGCAGGAATAGCTATGAAGGAATAATGTGGGACAATTAAAGCCAGGCACAGATTTTGAATTTTATGACAAGGGTGTGATGACAAAAGAGGACTTTAGGAAGCCCATAATTTTAGCAATATTCAGGAGGAAGAGAGAGAGGAGGAAACGAGGCCGTTTGGTCCATGCCCTCCAAATCCCATAATGTAATGAGAGCTTGAATCCAGACCATGGAAATGAACAGGAAAAGGTAGATTCCAGAGCCACTTTGTGGAGGAAATGACATACCAAAATGACTTAGTGGATTTTGGAGATGGAGAAAATTGTAGAGTCAAAGATACTACCTCATTTATGTCTTTAGTACCCTGACAGCTTCATTATTTCTTAGGTTAGAAACCACAGAGTTGGGAAACAGTACTAGTTGGCCTAGAGGAAGGGAGAAAATAAGTTTTCTCTCCAAGAAGTGAGTCTGGTATTTCTAGTAGACAGCTGGAACTATAGAATGAAGGACAGATCCAGATACGAAGTTTTTTTGCTGCTGATGATGATAACGAAGGGGACTTCTTGCATAGAAATGATAGCTGAATCTTTGTATTAGGCTCTGTGTTTCTCAAACAGATTTTTAAAATTACTTTTTGCCAAAATTTTTAAATTAAAAATTACCATAATTTATTACTGTCATATTTTTTAAATTGATATCAGGGAGAATGACTTCATGAATAATCTTCTGGACAACCCAGAGAGCCTTCTTGGACAACCACCGTACTCCAGGTCACTGTTGAGCACCCTATATTAAAAAGCAAGGTTTATTGCTGCAGACCTTTAAAGTTCCTCATAGACCTCCCCTTAAAGTATTGACAAGGCTCACCCCTATTTAACTCACAACCATTAAGATCAAAGCATTAAGTGGTCCATCTGCTTGTGTAATTAACAGTAATGCCAGAAAAGAGCTCTGTGAATTTGGTCACGATGAACTCTGAGGGAATAAGCAGCTGGAAAGGCTCTAAGAGTCTTCTCCCCAGAAGTTTAGAACACTGTATTCAACCCAGTGAATTTTTTTTTTCCATTGAGTTTGGTTTTGTTTTTTGTTTTTCCAACTGGATATAATAAAAATGTCTGAGATTTTGCTACATAATATGATCTTTTTGGAAGGGTCAACACTAATGTTTTAGGCCAGTTCAGCAGGCTTGAGTTCAACACTGGAAGTGCATAAGTTCCAAAAGGATTCTAACAAATGCACCCGAAAGAGCCAGCGTTTGTCCATAGATCATTCATATTGAGCCCCTCCACTGGTGGGACAGGGGACCCCTGGGGGAATTAGTTAGTTGTCTGAGCATCAACTGTAAAATACTTAGAGCCTCTGAAATCACAAATTCAAATCCCCAAAGGGCCCACTCAGCCCCCGCCACAAGGTACTTGGAGTATGATGCTGTCTGTTATGGGGGCTTTAGGGAGAAACTTTTATATTAATACAGAGCACACAGAACTTTGGTTTTAAAGATCCTATGAAATTTTTGATACCACGACAGGCTTGTCGTAACCTTCTCAGCCAAAATTTCTGGGACTCAGCTGAAATTTTAGAGCTGTTGGGAACTTGGCTATATGTACGTAATCTCAGATTAATAATAAAAGACTTATTTCTTTATTTAAAATCACAAAATGTATGTCTAGAATAAATAAAGTACTTCAAAAATGGTCCCCTACAATAGAACTAGAAGAATCTATATTGGCCAAGTTTTCACCTCCAAACTTCCAAAGTTGAACCATGAAGCATTTCCAAAACTTTCAGTAAATATAAAGTTCTTTAAAGTTCTCTGGAAAAAGAGATTTTTGTTTTGTTTGTTTCACCAAGAAACCTGCTACTGTCTATATTCATCTTAAAGCACCATCTCTTGCTCCTCTTACCCCTTTCTTACCCTATTTCTCTTACCCCTTTCTTACCCTCTTACCTCATCTCAAGAATGAATGAGGCATGAATGAGACCAACAGCAGTTCTCTAAAGTCAGTCAGTTTCTCTCCTCTATCTCTCTCTCTCTTTCTCTCTGTACTCTTATGTGTAGTTCCTCCTGCTGTTTAGGTTGACCTTTCCTGCACTCTTTTTTAAATCCTAAGGATCTTTTAGCACTCAGCTGAGCTGTCACTTCTTCCAGAAAGCTCTAGAAATCCTAATTGTCTTTTTTGCACTTCTCTCCTTTGAGCAGATTACCCTCCCCTGACTTCTATAGTCACTTTTGCTTCTTTTTGTCATAACACCTATGTGTCTCCTCCTCTAGCGAGAGTTCCTCAAATATAGGTGGCCTTATTTGTACCTGTAGTCCCAGCATCTAGCTTAAACTTAAGAAATATTTGTTAACAAGTGCATAATGGTGATAAACTACTTTCACTCACTTGGAAGAGGTACAGAACAAATGTGAATCTTTTAAAGTTGTTAACAAATTACATTCATGCATTAATCCATTAACGATATTTATTGAGAAACCTATGTGTCTGCCACTTTAGGCACAGAAGACAGAGTGATGAACAAGCCAAAAATTGTCCCTTTTCTCTAGAGCTTATATTCCAGTGGGGGGGAGTGCATAAAATAAAGGAAAACAAAGCAAACAAACAAAAAGTAAATCTACAATATGATGTCAATTAATGTTAAGTGCTATGAAGAAAAATCATTCGAAGCCAGGGATAGAAAGTGAATGTACAGAGGGGGGTGGGGTGGGATGGTGGAGGGGGGCACAGAGAAGCCCTTTCTGACCTGAATAATGTGAGTGAGTGAGAGCAAGCCATGGAGGGAAGAGCATTCCAGTTAGGTGAACAGCAAGTGCAAAGATTCTGATATGTAAGCATGTTTGATGTACGCAGAGCAGCAAGGAGTCAATGTGGCTAGAGCTGAGAGGGTGAGAGAAGAGTGGCAAGAGATGGGTATAAAAAGCGGACAGGCTCTTAGAGACTTTGCATGGGATGCACATAATGCAACTCTGAAGGAGGCCCATTGATAGCTTTGATAAGGGACACAATGTGGTCTGATTTATGTATTAGCATGAACATTCTGGCTGCTAGGTAGAAACAGAATGCAGAAGAACACAGAAAATTGCTAGAAATTTCTTAGAGTAATCTGGGCAAGAGATGACAGTGGCTTTAGCTAAGGTGTGAACAGTGGAGGTGGTGGGAAATAGTCAGATTTCAGATCAATTTTGAAGGCAGAGCCAACAGGATTTGGCACTTACTATTATGAAGTTGTGTTTTAAGTTTATTACAAAGTAAATTAGAGTCAGGATAATCTCGTGATTAATCCCAACACTAACAACACACAGATATGCATAAACGCGCATGCCTGCATAAACACACATACCAAACAGATATAGCTAATGACACAAAATACATGAAGCCCTTGGTTTGGTCTGATCTGAGGCTGCAGGCACTATTTTCAGATGCTATGGGTAACTCATGATTCATTTCACAGCTGCTGAATAGTTGCTCGAAATTAGCAACCTCTGGTTGCCTCTACCCAACTCGCTAGTCTACAAGTATAGTTAGTTAGCATTCACCTCACAAATGAATGCCCTATCTCAGCCTGAGTGTTCGTGTGCCCATGAGGAGTTATTTTTACCTCTCTGCCATCACAAAACCCTGATTTGGTGTCCTCCCGGAGAGGCCAGGCTACCCCAAGCTCTATTCCACAGATAAAATGGAAAGAGGAGAGGTTTGGAGTTTGAATCTTGAGTCTACTACTTACTGGCTGAGTAACTTCGGATGACTGACTTAACTTCTCTGAGCCTTAGTTTACTCATCTATGAAAAGCAGATATTTAACAAACTTAAAGAGATGCAACAGATATTCCTCCCCGTGCTGCCTCCTGTGCTTCTGGACCTCATTCACAGTCTTACCCAGAAAAGTATGACATCAAGGTAACACTGGTAAAGTCACCAACAGGGACATCCATGGCATATTCAACATTCACAGCCATGTCCAAAGTCTGAATCTGTCTCTGCTCCAAAGACCTTTAGTCTACAGTGGCATCACAGGGACCACCTGCCGTCTCTGCAACAGAGTCCAAGGGCAGCTTCCAGGCTCAAGTTTCCGTTAAAACCCTTGGCACTCTTGAGGGTAATAACACTGTCAGCATGGCAATCCACAAATACAGATGATAATGATGTCCCAGAAAGAAGGCATCAAACTGAGACGTTTTTCAAGATTTGGCAAGTGAGTCTCTTTATGCTGCCCTTTTGGTCACTGAAGAGCTAAGGCCACTTTAGCTTCATTAATTTTAAAGTAGCGTTTCAGGATAAAAGCTAAAATTGCTCCAGTGGGAGGGAGGGAAATAGAGGGCAGACAAAAGCCAAGGGTTGAGAGTTGAGCAATGTGTCAATACAAACAATGGAAACCATCAGCAGACACTGAGGGCAAATTACTTTCATATATAGAAATTATACCATAATAAAAGAGACTGATAGATGCTTACACAGCTGTGGTTATTAGGGCGACATAATAGCATTTGTTCAAAGCAAATAATGGAGTAGCAGCAGACTCAATATGACAGGCTTTCAGATCTTACCAACAATAGAGAAGGGACAAGTACTAGATAAGGCAATAAAATAATCAGGGGAAAAAGAATAAAGATTGAGCCCTGGGTTGATGTGATAAAGTGGGAGTGATGTGAGGAGGGTTTTAATGTGGCTCCTTTTCTGATGTATGAGGTTGATTCTAAATATCTAACAGATACCAGACAATTTTACAACCTGTGCATAACTGGACTGGTGTTTGTGAATTTCTTGTTCTGTTCCTAACTGAAATTTGGAATTTGGACTGGGTAATGATGGGTGTTAGGTGTTACAAAGGAGATGAGACATACAAAGAGTTAGTAAGACGTCCTCTAGAAAGAGATGTCTGTGAGACCCAGTTGAAGAAAACATAACCTAAAATATTCTTTCCTATGGTGCTTTAGGATGTGTAATTTGGGTAAAATGTATTCTTGGAAATGGTGGTAAAGAATGAACTAAAATAAGTTTGTGTCTCTTCTGTTGACATCATCTCTTAATACAGTACCTCAATTAAAACGTGGTTCTCTCTTCTCAAGAAATGATATGTTTTCTTCCCTTTCTCAGACAAATTTTTCCTGAGTAATAACATTTGGTTTTGATAAATATACCTTTTGATGTCATAAGAGAGACAATCACTACCTTTATTTACTTCTCGTCTCAACCTGCAATGTGGTTCTGGAATGCTACTTGTTGAAGGTGCCAAGGAGAGGAACAAATTTACCTACTATATAAATTGAATATTATCCTGTAGTAAGTACTGCATTGCTATTTTTACAAATTTTTAGAAAAAGAAGAATCTATAGCTATTGTTAAAAGTTATTGGCATTTTCAGCCAACCAACTTTGATTCAAGGAACGCTATAACACATTGACCATAATCCCCCCCTTATCTCTTCTGCAAACTGTATTTCAGTCCCTATGACACACTTAAACATGTCTTCTTTCTTCTGAGCCATTGGTAATGGAGGAGTTAACCATGAGTTTGTAAAGCTTAAAGCCTTCATATTCTCATTTATTTCTTTTTGTTCAACTGAAAGAGGCCTTGAGAAAGTTTGACTGACATTTATGATAATTACATTTGGAGATTAAAATAATTTAGGGTTTCTAAAGGTTTAAAATTTATACACCATATTGGGCCTCACATGATTATGGCTTCCTTCATATCATTTTAGTCGGGTGTTGAAATCCATTTGATGTGAATGTAATAGTTATTTTAATGGATATTGTTAATTCCTTGTTTTCTGCATAACAGATAAAGGGGATTTTAATTAAATTCATTGTGTGAACACTTATCAGGGGTAGAAAGGTTCACAGAGTTATTATTTTTCTGGCATGACATGTAAAGAACATTGTAAAACACAGAGAAGAGAGCAATATCAGAGTGTGGCTGGCATTAGAAGTCAGGCCAGTTTCTTCCTCCCTGTAGATGACGTGGCAGGCTTCAAACAACACCGAAAAGTAATGCCTTGAAACAATGGTTTCCAGAAGGAACCAGCACAATGTAACAACATTGCTTTCCTTCTTCTTCAAACCTGCTGGAAATCTTTAAGGTCAGAGTTCAAGTTTCCCCCAAAAGTCTCAATAGAGAGCCAAATCCTAGGTCCCATAGCAGTCAAGTAGAAATATGGCAAGAACTTCTGTTCCAGTAGTTCCACTTCCTGTGCCAGCATGGAAAACCATAAGAACAGCCTCTTCCTGAGGGTTCTAGGACATCCAGTCCACCTGGATGACTGAAGAGCTTTAAAAGTCATTGGCCTGGTTACAAAGGAGCTATGACATCATGGAAGGTTGCATTCAGGGAATGAAAAATCCAACAAGAACTGCTGAGACAGTAAATTTATTTTGGTAGAAGAGGAAAGCCTGAATTATTTATTCTGAAGAATTTTTACAACATATTATTGACTGACCATCTCTCTTTGGGTCACTAAGCCCAGAAACTCTGCCCTTGGCTTGCTATTCACAGACCTTTGCCATAAATTACTCAGTGTTCTTAGACTGCATTCAAACAGCATAACTGTTAAATGTAAAAATATACTGAGAGCTTCCAATGGGGGAAAAAATAGTTATAAGTTCCAATCAGTTTAACAGCAAACGAACTCTACAATAAATGAACCCACTACAGTCCTACCTAAACTTTAAGACTTTGAGTTAGGATGCTGAAATTAAGCTATGCAATAGTTGTATTTATACACTTACACATACATAATGTGGATATGCAAATAGTTTTCTCTGGGCAGAAGAATTACACGTGATTTTATTTTCTTTTCATATGACTATATTATAAGGATAATGAATATGCATTACTTTTAAAATCTGCACAAATGCTTTGAGAAATTGAAAAAGTCACTAAGTAACTTATATACAAAGGTCTCTTTCTCTCTCTCCAACACGTGTGTGTGTGTCACTCTTCCCCACCCAAACCCAGTTCCTTCCACACTCAACATTTATCCTAACAATCTCTCCAAGATTCAGAAATAGTTGGTGGGGAGAAGAGTGTATAAAATGTAACTACATCGCATTTCTTAAGTTTCTCAAATTAAGGGAAGGGGTAGTTTTAATACACATTCTTTGGAGAGAAAAGGGAACACTCACCTCTAATACAAACTCCATGATATTGCTCTTCCTTTCATGATTAAAGTTCTCAACGGTACTCCTTGTCTCAACCTCCTTGCCACACGTTTCTCAGTGTTTACCATGTGACTTCTCCCTCCCATCCACTAATTCATTAAAACTCTTCTCCCAAAAGTCAATAAACGACTTCTAAGTATCTTTTCTCACTCCTTCTCTTCTTTGATCCTTCCACTATCTTTGACATTTTTGACTCCCTCCTTCTTCTTTAGAAACCAAAGGCAAACTAATTTTATTATTCAGCACTCTCGTCTTCTTCTCCAATTCCAATGGCTATTCTTTCTTTGTTTTTATCACCCATTCTCACTCTTTTCCTGGCTCTGCTTTCTCCTCCCACTCCCCATGTGAAAGCTCTTTTCAAGTCTGTTTCCCATCTTCATGCTATTTTATTTCAGTAAACATTAATTAAAAACCTGCTATATATTCGGCACTGTGCTAGGCACTGGGTTTGGACTGAAAACAGAGTGATGTTCAAAGGAGAAAGTGACAGATTCTGCTTGAAGAGGAGTCTGGAATGACCTCTCCTAGGAAGAGATAAGTCTTGTAATTTATAATAAAAGAGGAGAAACTTCTTAGAATTCATTTCTTGGGCAAAGGAAACCTGAGAAATTTTAAGCCAGGAAGCAACACAGATTTTCATTTTAGAAAAATTGTTGAAAGCAGTGAAAGAACTAGAAGAAAATACTCAGGTGGGGATGAGGAGACTTATTGGGACATGATTGTTGTTGGCTAGCTGAGAATTGGTACAGGCTTGAACTAATATAGCATCAGTGAGGATGGAAAAAGGGATATGGAGAAGAGTGACGGAGGTGGAGAAGAGTTAGGATTAAAGAGGTAAAATCTATAAGATTTGATGCTGATTCCATACAGATGCAGGGAGGGACTGAGAGAATGGAATCCAAGATGACTCCCAGGATCCTGATCCGGGTTTCTGAATGGATGATGCTGATATCATTTCTTACAAATGGGCAATATAGGAAGAGGTATAGGTTGGTGGGGAAGACAGTGGGTTGGGCTTCAGACACATTAAGATTGAGATATCTCAGGGAAATCCAGGAAGTGTTAGCTAGATGGGTCTGGAGTTTATGCTCTGCATTGAAATATAGATTTGACATTTATAAGTATTAAAGAGATAGTCCAATCTTATGATTATAATTGGAAAATACATGATACACTGAGGGAAAAAGAACAGAATAAGGAGGAAATAACACTAAGCCAGAGTACAGGAAGTATCAGCATTTAAGTGGTAAAAAGAAGAAGAATACTCAGCAAAGGAAAAAGAAATGATTGCCAATTCTATAAACCCACCTGCATTGGCAGTCATATTCCCTGTTTTCCTTCTTGCTACAACTGAAATGTCCCACTAGAATTTCCTACCCTCTCAAGCAAGCTTGCAAATAACTCCAAAATCTGTATCACTGACTTAATCTCTCTTCTAAACTCCTTAACAAGACTCTCCAAACCTGATTCAAGTTTATTTTTTCCAGAATTTTCTACTATAACTCTCTGACACAGCCCCTGAGTTTTAGCCAATCAAAATGCCCCCTTTGCTTCAAATTTGGCATTCACTGTTCTGCCTCCTTGCCTTTATTCATGCTGCTCTCTCTTCCTGGAATTCCCGCATCCCCCACACCCAGCATCTCCACCAGTCATCATTCATCATCCTTACCCATGGCTTATGAGAACTTAAAAAGAGCCCAAACTGGAGTCACTAACATCAAAGGGAAAGGGAGGAGGAGAGCTAATATTTATTCGGGCCCTACTAATGTGCTAGAACTATGCTAGGCAGTGGGTGTGTGAATAAATATCATTTAATCTTCACAGCAACCCTAGAAACTCCCTTTTATAGATGAAGATACTGAGGCTCATTCATTACTTAATAAATATTTATCAAATACCTATTATTGCTAGGCACTGTGCTAGGTGCTGGATAAACAATGCAGAACCAAACAGAACAAGAAAGAGCTAACAATAGTGGGAGAGACAAATATTAAAATATAATTACGTAAATAAATGTATAATGGCAAACTGGAGTAAGGGCCATAAAGTACAAGGATGGGAAGCTAATTCAGGGAAGGAGGCCTGTTTTCTAAGGCAGGAACATTTAAGCTGAGACCTCAAAGATGAGTAGCCGAGGGAAAGGAAAGGAAATAATGTGTCAGGCAAAGGAAAGAGCCTGTTTGAAGTGTAAGAAACTTATGAAAGGCCAACGAGGTTGGAGAGGTGTGAGCAAACTGGAAAGAGGTGCTCTGTGAGACTGGAAAAGTAGGCAAGGACAAGATTTTGCATGCCCTTGTAGGCCATGTTCAAGAGTTTGATTGTGTTCACCAAGCAATTAGAAGAGATTGAAGGATTTTAAACAGCAGAGTTACATAAGAGTAACATTCAAAACAAATTAGAAAAGCTAAGTAAATAAAGCCATCCAGTTAATAAATGGTAAAGCAAAAGACCAAACACCAGATCTGATGCCTACCGTTTGTGGAAAGTTTGTAGTCTCAGTCTAAGTCTATTAGCATAATCTGAAAGGCATGGTCAGCCTTGGCTTGGCTTGGGTGGTCTCAACTCAGATTCTGATGCTTTTTGTTCAAACTCAAAGATTTAGCTGACAATCTCCTTTCTACTTGCCATGTGGAATCCTAGGGCTGTCTTTCCAGTGACGGGTGCCTTTTTCATCAGCTTTTGGCAATAGCAAACTTGTCTGCCTTTCAAGTCAGTATCATCCCCCAGAATGACAAATGTTGTTCAACAAGATGTTTAGGGTGGTGTTGCTGCTGTTAAAATCAGTCCCATGGGTATTGTGCCTTGCTAGAAATACATCTTAGCTACCCAAAGGCAGTATAGGGTGGTGGAGCCTGATTGCCTAGGTCCCAAATCTGGCTTTACCACTTATCAACTGTATAATCCTGGGCTAAGCACTCTCAGCCTATTTTCTCATCTATAAAATGGGGATGGTGGTAATAATAACAGTATTAGCTCAAAGAGTTGTGAGGATTAAATGAACTAATATATATAAAACACTTTCAGCAGTACCTAGCACAGAATAAGTGCTGTTATTATTAATAGTTATGAAGGTATTCATAAGTTAGGGTGTTTCTTGGAAAAAAAATGCATATATCCATTTGTAACCATGGTTCATAAATAGACTGACCTTTTAAGGTGAAGAATCCAAAGCAAAGAGACATGTTCTTTCATATCCCTGCTTCCATATGTAAAGTTTGTCTGCCTAATGCTTCATGAACACTTTTGTGCTTCTGTTCTTACATGAGACGTAGGAAAGCTCAGGCAAGTGGGCTCTGTTCTCATCCATAGTCTGGTGGAAGTACACCCTCAAAGCACTGCCTCTGAAAACAGTGGCTGGGAGGGTCTGAAAGCCACTCAGCAGCCTTCTAAGACTGTTTCTGGTGCTTATTAAATCAACAGGCACCCATAAGGAACAGAGCAAACCCTAGAGATCAGGTCAGATTGAACACTTCACTGAGGCGATAACTCTTCTAAGAACTGGATTCTAATTGTAGATTGTCAGTTGTAACATTATTCAAGTAACTCATCTAGAATCTAGTTCCTTACATAAAGTTCCTTACATAAAGGGATGAATGAGTTGTCTTCATGGTTTCTTTGGAGATCTGATATATGTTATGGACAAAATAATTGAGCTAAAAGAAATCATTAAAATATGCGTATTACAATATCTAGTCCAAACTAGAAACAGATTAGAAAAGATAAGCTGAAAATGTTCAAGGATTCAATTCCTTATGTGATTCATTTGTTGATTTTAAATAGAAAAGCATTTTTGTTAATTTGCCAATCAACATCTTAATGTTTTTAATTACTTATTTAGACTACAAAGCAACATATGTTTATTGTACAAACTTTGGAACTACAGACAAAACTGAGGAAAAACTAGGATCTTCCATAGTACTTCTACCTAGAAAATCATTGTTAATCTTTTACATGTGTGCTTATTATATTTTTCATAGATATATTTATATAAACTTAAATAGATTGGAATTGTGTACCATACACATTGCTTTGTAAACTAACCTTTCATTTAATAATCCTAAACACTTACTTAAATTATTACTCTTCCAAATTATGATCTTTAAAGGCTGCATAGAACCTCCTCATATGGCTATACTCTAAATTATTCCATCAATAACTCATTGTTGGTCAATTCAGTTGTTTGCAATTATAATAATATTTCAATAAGCATCCTTGACATAATTTGGGGAATATATCAGATTATTTCTTTAGATTAAGTAAATAGAATTATTAGGTTGAAGGATATAAACATTTCTAAGACGTGTGAGATATATATTGTTAACTTGTGCCCATTAAGGTTGTACCAATTTGTCTTTCCACTAACAGTATACAATAATTCTACATTGATTAAAAAACAACATGTAAACTGTCAAGTCAAAGCTACATACAATTCTGCTTCTAGCTAGAACCAAACAAGAAGAGGGCAAGAAGAATAAAGTTATAATAATTAAAAGAAGAAAGCATAGCTTTTCTTAAATTGGTATATAAAATTGATATATTTATTGATAGGTTCATTCTAATGCTCTCTAAACATATATTTTTGTAAACCTCATCTAGATCTTTAAAAATCTGGTGGAGAATAACTTGGACAGGCTTTAGAGTGAGAGAGAAGTGGGTTCGAGTCCCAGTTCCCCATTTGAAAACTGTGGGTGAATTACTCAAACTCTGAGAGGTTAAATTCATTGATATGTAACATGAGCATAAGCACACTTCTCAGGTTTATTAGGAAGACTTTATGAGATGATGAACACAAGTTGCCTAGCACAATGCTTGATTCTTGGTATGTCTTCACTCCTAGAGAATATTCTGTCTACTTTAAACATGTTCCATTCATCGTATTTTTTTTAATATAATGCGAATATGTTGGTAAATTGTTGAAATGAATCTAAAAACTCTCATGCCCAT
Source organism: Equus quagga (assembly GCF_021613505.1). Taxonomy (NCBI): domain Eukaryota; kingdom Metazoa; phylum Chordata; class Mammalia; order Perissodactyla; family Equidae; genus Equus; species Equus quagga. The sequence goes on from NC_060286.1 coordinate 23,741,147, forward strand.
TCTTCTTACTTGAACTTGTCTTCTTTCAACAGGAAATATTGAGATGGGCCATAAATCCTGACACAAATATTTATCAGAAAGCCTTATTTACTCAGAGTTTTAAAAATCAAAACTACCAATTCCAACAGGAAAAGCAGATCTGTCTAGCAAATACCAACTGTGTTGGCTAAATCCTTGTTCCTCTTTCTCTAATACATCTCCGTGGTTACCAAGGCCTTTTTCTCAAAGGATCTGCCACCTAAAACAGCCATTTTCAGTCTCTTTGTCCTCATTGTTTTCATATATTTTTCAGATCTTCTCCGATGATTAATCTTTCCCATAAAGTCCATGCATCCTCATTTCTTCCTTTCTGCTCCATTTTGTGATTTAAATTCTATCAGGCAGTAGGGATGGGGGGCCAAAAAGCTTATAATGAAAGACACTGAAGGGTAAAGTGGTAGAGACTTGTCTAATACACTGATGAATAGCTAACATAATTGACTCGAACACATGAACAAAAGAAAGTCATGAGAACTAAAAACGTGTGGGCATTGAAATATGTCATAAACAGTGGAGATTAGCCCAATGAGTCATAGATCACACTGTCTGAATATCAGAGTATGGAGCAAGAGAGGAAAATAGATGAATGTCTACCTTTTGCTCCAGAAACTTCACTTTCCTCATTGTGAATAAATTAAGCTTTAACATTTTTAAAATCCTAATACTGAGTGTGACTGTATGTGATATAGTGACTCCTGTCGTTTTGTTAGCTTTTAATGTTCACTGCAAAGTTACCCTTGCAAATCAGTATCTCATCCAAGAAAGCTACAAACTGACCAAATGTTCAAATTGGCCTCTGTAATGGCACAAATGAGTGCATTTCAAGGAAGGATGCTGTCTGAACTCTTTGTCCTTTAGGTTTATATAAAATTAAGTGGTTTTTAAAAGGAAATTATTAAGTTGTTGCTATGAACTTGAATGTTTGTGCCCCCTCCTCAATTGATACATTGAAATCTAATCCCCTGTGATGGTATCGGGAAGTGGGGCCTTTGGGAGATAAATATGTTCCGAAAAGTTCATGAGGGTGGAGCCACCATGATGGGATTGGTGTCCTTATAATGACATAAGGAGTACAGAGCTGGAAGACAGCTGTCTATATACCAGGAAGCAGCCCCTCACCAGACACTGGGTTTACTAGTATCTTGACCTTGGACTTCCCAGCCTCTAGAACTGTAAGAAATAAATATTTGTTGTTTAAACCACCCAGTCTACGGTATTTTTGTTGTAGCAGCCTGAATTGACTAAGACAAGTGTCAATACTGATGAAGCTCACCACAGCACATCAATAAAGAAAGGGCAAAAATAATAGGATAAGAGATTTATTTGATGTGATTATTAGGAAATAGGGGCAGGTAACACAACATTTTCCCAATGAAGTCTGCTTCAGTTTATCATATAAACCAGATCAGACACTTGCCAAACCTCACAGAAGCTTTGAAGGTAAATGTAGAGGCTACATCATAACCTTGGATCCAATACTGTGTCTCTATGTTACCAAGACATATCGTCTGCAAAAAAATCTATTGTCCTCACACTTGAATGGCTAACTTTTTTCTCAATTCTCAACTATAATTTAGTGCCAGAAGTTATTCGAAGATATAATTTGTATAAATGATTAAAGTCAAGATAATATTCACTGAGATGGTCACTCATTCCAAATGTTTAACCTTGAATAGAAAATACAAATCTTGTATCATTGCATAGTAGACACCATTGGTAGCCTAACAGCCATTATCCTCTTCTCTACTGAGAGAACTTTGATTTTATTCTTGTCTAGGAGAATAAATGTGCTCAGAGATGGTAAGAACTTCCCTAGACTCATTATTGTTCTAAATTAATCATGGTAATTCCATTCCTTTTTATCAGTGACGATTTAGGAGTGGACATCTGAACTATTTCTAGCCAGTGAGACATAAGAATTCAGCTCTGAAGAGGGCTTATGAAAAATATTTTCTGACCCGATAAAACGAGGTGCAAAAGGAGAAACTACCATCCTGCATTTAGTTGCTGTTGAATGAGGACATGGTACTTTGGGCTGCAAAAGTCAACTTATGAACATAAGAGGAGAGACCTAAGGACAAAACCCCTCAGGACCAGGGTAGCAGGATGGAAAGGCAAAACCCTAGTTCAGTGAAGACATACACAAAGTATTGAGTGAATGCTGAAATTCACCACCTTAAGACTTCTTGTTTTGTGACATACGTTTTTATTTTGTTATTTAAGCTACTTTTAAATATTCTGTTATTTGCAGCCTAAGTTATCATCAATGCTATAGCTGATTAGACATTAGACATCACTTCTAGGAAAGGTCATCAACTCCACACCTATATAGCCTCTAGCCTAATCTCTTTCTATATCATTGTGTCTTTGTCCATTTCATTCTTTCCATCTGGAATGTCCTTCCTCTCTTTCTCCCCTGAACTACTGGCCCAATTTCTCCTCCTCTGAAATGCTGTCCTACATTCCCCTGCAAGAATAAAATTACTCCATTATTTGTGTTTCTATATAATTTAGCCACTATCATTATCACTATTTTCATACAATTACCAAACATTATATGCATACTCTGTGCCAGACATTGTCCTAAATGCTTTACATGTTTTACATGCATTATATCTTGTGGTAGCTTGTATCATTTGTTCATAAATATTTATTTGCTTCTTACCCATGCCATGCTCCTAAAAGGCAGAGTATTTTTTTCTTATCTATTGATTTTGGGCTTAGCCACGTGCCTTGATTTGGCCATTGAAACTTGAGTAAACTAGATGTACGTTATGTCTGCACGGAAGCTTTCCATGCTTTCATATAGTCTGGCTCTCTCTCTTTTACTCTTCTCTTCACCACAAGAACAGGATATTCCAATATCCTTCCTTAACATGACTCCCAAAATGAGAAGACACCTGGAGCCCAGCAGAGAACAATCAAGTCCAGCAAAGCCACAAATAATCCACAGTCTTCACATAATAAGATAAATACTAGTTGGTTTTAGCAAGCCACTGAGATATTCAGAAAAGGCTAATACAATGCTATTTAATCTAAACCTCAAAACTCTATAAAGTACCTACTATTGTTATTATCCCATTGAACAGTGGAGGAAACCAACTCCAGTCACAGGACTTTGATTCCTCCCTTTAATATAATGCATATCTGTTTCTCTTCCATGAGACTTAACTCCTCAAGCATAAGGTCCATATATTTTTTCATCTTTCTTTTCCCAATACCTAGCTCATTGTCTACTTGATTAATTATGCTGTTGGAAAGAGGAAGTTATAATTCTAGAACACATCCCCATTATTAATACTTCTTCATGACTCTTACGTTTTACATACTCTGATACTAATAGTTTGGACCATTCACTATTTCCTCCTCAAGGTCCTTTTATTTGAAATACAAGATGAATCCCATGTAGTTTTTAAACAAATGAAACAATCTGTACAGTAGTCCTATATCTTAACTTCTTTTGAGCATATGCCATGAAAAAGAAACCTCAAAAATGTATCTGGATAAAAAGCTACTTACATATAATGAAATATATTTTTAGAAACTTGTTGGTCCACTTGTTACTCAGGTTTGTGAGAAGAGAAATTGAACAAAAGAATACAATATGTGCATTGTTTAAAAAAATTAACAATAGCTTCAATTCAGTAAAATATAGTTTGGGAAGATGCCAGATATTTTAGAAACTGAATTCACAAAGTTAAATTACTAATTGGATATAGGTGGAGAAGAAAAGGTTAAGGGGAACACATATAACATGTGTTAGGGTTCTCCGGAGAAATAGAACCAATAGCATAGATGGATGGATGGATGGATGGATAGATAGATAGATAGATAGATAGATAGATAGATAGATAGATAGAT